>NW_028225787.1:0-160733 GCF_052327205.1 Somniosus microcephalus
GGTGAATCAGAAGAAGTAGAAGAAGGAGAAGGAGAAGGTGAAGTCTGGAGGGTGAATCAGAAGAAACAGAAGAAGGAGAAGGAGAAGGTGAAGTCTGGAGGGTGAATCAGAAGAAGTAGAAGAAGGAGAAGGAGAAGGTGTAGTCTGGAGGGTGAATCAGAAGAAGTAGACGAAGGAGAAGGAGAAGGTGAAGTCTGGAGGGTGAACCAGAAGAAGCAGAAGAAGGAGAAGGAGAAGGTGAATTCTGGAGGGTGAATCAGAAGAAGTAGAAGAAGGAGAAGGAGCAGGTGAAGTCTGGAGGGTGAATCAGAAGAAGCAGAAGAAGGAGAAGGAGAAGGTGAAGTCTGGAGGGTGAATCAGAAGAAGCAGAAGAAGGAGAAGGAGAAGGTGAAGTCTGGAGGGTGAAACAGAAGAAGCAGAATAAGGAGAAGGAGAAGGTGAAGTCAGGAGGGTGAATCAGAAGACGCAGAAGAAGGAGAAGGAGAAGGTGAAGTAAGGAGGGTGAATCAGAAGAAGCAGAAGAAGGAGAAGGAGAAGGTGAAGTCTGGAGTGTGAAGCAGAAGAAGCAAAAGAAGGAGAAGGAGAAGGTGAAGTCTGGAGGGTGAATCAGAAGAAGCAGAAGAAGGAGAAGGAGAAGGTGAAGTCTGGAGGGTGAAGCAGAAGAAGTAGAAGAAGGAGAAGGAGAAGGTGAAGTCAGGAGGGTGAATCAGAAGAAGTAGAAGAAGGAGAAGGAGAAGGTGAAGTCAGGAGGGTGAATCAGAAGAAGCAGAAGAAGGAGAAGGAGAAGGTGAAGTCTGGACGGTGAATCAGAAGAATCAGAAGAAGGAGAAGGAGAAGGTGAAGTCTGGAGGGTGAATCAGAAGAAGCAGAAGAAAGAGAAGGAGAAGGTGAAGTCTGGAGGGTGAATCAGAAGAAGTAGAAGAAGGAGAAGGAGAAGGTGAAGCCTGGAGGGTGAATCAGAAAAAGCAGAAGAAGGAGAAGGAGAAGGTGAAGTCTGGAGGGTGAATCAGAAGAAGCAGAAGAAGGAGAAGGAGAAGGTGAAGTCTGGAGGGTGAATCAGAAGAAGCAGAAGAAGGAGAAGGAGAAGGTGAAGTCTGGAGGGTGAATCAGAAGAAGCAGAATAAGGAGAAGGAGAAGGTGAAGTCTGGAGGGTGAATCAGAAGAAGCAGAAAAAGGAGAAGGAGAAGGTGAAGTCTGAAGGGTGAATCAGAAGAAGTAGAAGAAGGAGAAGGAGAAGGTGAAGTCTGGAGGGTGAAGCAGAAGAAGTAGAAGAAAGAGAAGGAGAAGGTGAAGTCAGGAGGGTGAATCAGAAGAAGTAGAAGAAGGAGAAGGAGAAGGTGAAGTCTGGAGGGTGAATCAGAAGAAGTAGAAGAAGGAGAAGGAGAAGGTGAAGTCTGGAGGGTGAAGCAGAAGAAGTAGAAGAAGGAGAAGGAGAAGGTGAAGTCAGGAGGGTGAATCAGAAGAAGTAGAAGAAGGAGAAGGAGAAGGTGAAGTCAGGAGGGTGAATCAGAAGAAGCAGAAGAAGGAGAAGGAGAAGGTGAAGTCTGGAGGGTGAATCAGAAGAATCAGAAGAAGGAGAAGGAGAAGGTGAAGTCTGGAGGGTGAATCAGAAGAAGTAGAAGAAGGAGAAGGAGATGGTGAAGTCTGGAGGGTGAATCAGAAGAAGCAGAAGAAGGAGAAGGAGAAGGTGAAGTCTGGAGGGTGAATCAGAAGAAGCAGAAGAAGGAGAAGGAGAAGATGAAGTCTGGAGGGTGAATCAGAAGAAGCAGAAGAAGGAGAAGGAGAAGGTGAAGTCTGGAGGGTGAAACAGAAGAAGCAGAAGAAGGAGAAGGAGAAGGTGAAGTCTGGAGGGTGAATCAGAAGAAGCAGAAGAAGAAGAAGGAGAAGGTGAAGTCAGGAGGGTGAATCAGAAGAAGCAGAAGAAGGAGAAGGAGAAGGTGAAGTTAGGAGGGTGAATCAGAAGAAGCAAGAGAAGGAGAAGGAGCAGGTGAAGTCAGGGGGGTGAAGCAGAAGAAGTAGAAGAAGGAGAAGGAGAAGGTGAAGTCAGGACGGTGAAGCAGAAGAAGCAGAAAAAGGAGAAGGAGAAGGTGAAGTCTGGAGGGCGCAGCAGAAGAAGCAGAAGAAGGAGAAGGAGAAGGTGAAGTCTGGAGGGTGAAGCAGAAGAAGCAGAAGAAGGAGAAGGAGAAGGTGAAGTCTGGAGGGTGAATCAGAAGAAGTAGAAGAAGGAGAAGGAGAAGGTGAAGTCAGGAGAGTGAAGCAGAAGAAGCAGAAGAAGGAGAAGGAGAAGGTGAAGTCTGGAGGGTGAAGCAGAAGAAGCAGAAGAAGGAGAAGGAGAAGGTGATGTCTGGAGGGCGAAGCAGAAGAAGCAGAAGAAGGAGAAGGAGAAGGTGAAGTCTGGAGGGTGAAGCAGAGGAAGCAGAAGAAGGAGAAGGAGAAGGTGAAGTCTGGAGGGTGAATCAGAAGAAGTAGAAGAAGGAGAATGAGAAGGTGAAGTCAGGAGGGTGAAGCAGAAGAAGCAGAAGAAGGAGAAGGAGAAGGTGAAGTCAGGAGGGTGAATCGGAAGAAGTAGAAGAAGGAGAAGGAGAAGGTGAAGTCTGGAGGGTGAATCAGAAGATGTAGAAGAAGGAGAAGTAGAAGGTGAAGTCTGGAGGGTGAATCAGAAGAAGTAGAAGAAGGAGAAGGAGAAGGTGAAGTCTGGAGGGTGAATCAGAAGAAGCAGAAGAAGGAGAAGGAGAAGGTGAAGTCTGGAGGGAGAAGCAGAAGAAGTAGAAGAAGGAGAAGGAGAAGGTGAAGTCTGGAGGGTGAATCAGAAGAAGCAGAAGAAGGAGAAGGAGAAGGTGAAGTCTGGAGGGAGAAGCAGAAGAAGTAGAAGAAGGAGAAGGAGAAGGTGAAGTCTGGAGGGTGAATCAGAAGAAGTAGAAGAAGGAGAAGGAGAAGGTGAAGTCTGGAGGGTGAATCAGAAGAAGCAGAAGAAGGAGAAGGAGAAGGTGAAGTCTGGAGGGTGAATCAGAAGAAGCAGAAGAAGGAGAAGGAGAAGATGAAGTCTGGAGGGTGAATCAGAAGAAGCAGAAGAAGGAGAAGGAGAAGGTGAAGTCTGGAGGGTGAAACAGAAGAAGCAGAAGAAGGAGAAGGAGAAGGTGAAGTCAGGAGGGTGAATCAGAAGAAGCAGAAGAAGGAGAAGGAGAAGGTGAAGTTAGGAGGGTGAATCAGAAGAAGCAAGAGAAGGAGAAGGAGCAGGTGAAGTCAGGGGGGTGAAGCAGAAGAAGTAGAAGAAGGAGAAGGAGAAGGTGAAGTCAGGACGGTGAAGCAGAAGAAGCAGAAGAAGGAGAAGGAGAAGGTGAAGTCTGGAGGGCGCAGCAGAAGAAGCAGAAGAAGGAGAAGGAGAAGGTGAAGTCTGGAGGGTGAAGCAGAAGAAGCAGAAGAAGGAGAAGGAGAAGGTGAAGTCTGGAGGGTGAATCAGAAGAAGTAGAAGAAGGAGAAGGAGAAGGTGAAGTCAGGAGAGTGAAGCAGAAGAAGCAGAAGAAGGAGAAGGAGAAGGTGAAGTCTGGAGGGTGAAGCAGAAGAAGCAGAAGAAGGAGAAGGAGAAGGTGATGTCTGGAGGGCGAAGCAGAAGAAGCAGAAGAAGGAGAAGGAGAAGGTGAAGTCTGGAGGGTGAAGCAGAGGAAGCAGAAGAAGGAGAAGGAGAAGGTGAAGTCTGGAGGGTGAATCAGAAGTAGTAGAAGAAGGAGAAGGAGAAGGTGAAGTCAGGAGGGTGAAGCAGAAGAAGCAGAAGAAGGAGAAGGAGAAGGTGAAGTCAGGATGGTGAATCGGAAGAAGTAGAAGAAGGAGAAGGAGAAGGTGAAGTCTGGAGGGTGAATCAGAAGAAGTAGAAGAAGGAGAAGTAGAAGGTGAAGTCTGGAGGGTGAATCAGAAGAAGTAGAAGAAGGAGAAGGAGAAGGTGAAGTCTGGAGGGTGAATCAGAAGAAGCAGAAGAAGGAGAAGGAGAAGGTGAAGTCTGGAGGGAGAAGCAGAAGAAGTAGAAGAAGGAGAAGGAGAAGGTGAAGTCTGGAGGGTGAATCAGAAGAAGTAGAAGAAGGAGAAGGAGAAGGTGAAGTCTGGAGGGTGAATCAGAAGAAGCAGAAGAAGGAGAAGGAGAAGGTGAAGTCTGGAGGGTGAATCAGAAGGAGCAGAAGAAGGAGAAGGAGAAGGTGAAGTCTGGAGGGTGAAACAGAAGAAGCAGAATAAGGAGAAGGAGAAGGTGAAGTCAGGAGGGGGAATCAGAAGAAGCAGAAGAAGGAGAAGGAGAAGGTGAAGTAAGGAGGGTGAATCAGAAGAAGCAGAAGAAGGAGAAGGAGAAGGTGAAGTCTGGAGTGTGAAGCAGAAGAAGCAAAAGAAGGAGAAGGAGAAGGTGAAGTCTGGAGGGTGAATCAGAAGCAGTAGAAGAAGGAGAAGGAGAAGGTGAAGTCTGGAGGGTGAAGCAGAAGAAGTAGAAGAAGGAGAAGGAGAAGGTGAAGTCAGGAGGGTGAATTAGAAGAAGTAGAAGAAGGAGAAGGAGAAGGTGTAGTCAGGAGGGTGAATCAGAAGAAGCAGAAGAAGGAGAAGGAGAAGGTGAAGTCTGGAGGGTGAATCAGAAGAATCAGAAGAAGGAGAAGGAGAAGGTGAAGTCTGGAGGGTGAATCAGAAGAAGCAGAAGAAAGAGAAGGAGAAGGTGAAGTCTGGAGGGTGAATCAGAAGAAGCAGAAGAAGGAGAAGGAGAAGGTGAAGTCTGGAGGGAGAAGCAGAAGAAGTAGAAGAAGGAGAAGGAGAAGGTGAAGTCTGGAGGGTGAATCAGAAGAAGTAGAAGAAGGAGAAGGAGAAGGTGAAGTCTGGAGGGTGAATCAGAAGAAGTAGAAGAAGGAGAAGGAGAAGGTGAAGTCTGGAGGGTGAATCAGAAGAAACAGAAGAAGGAGAAGGAGAAGGTGAAGTCTGGAGGGTGAATCAGAAGAAGTAGAAGAAGGAGAAGGAGAAGGTGTAGTCTGGAGGGTGAATCAGAAGAAGTAGACGAAGGAGAAGGAGAAGGTGAAGTCTGGAGGGTGAACCAGAAGAAGCAGAAGAAGGAGAAGGAGAAGGTGAATTCTGGAGGGTGAATCAGAAGAAGTAGAAGAAGGAGAAGGAGCAGGTGAAGTCTGGAGGGTGAATCAGAAGAAGCAGAAGAAGGAGAAGGAGAAGGTGAAGTCTGGAGGGTGAATCAGAAGAAGCAGAAGAAGGAGAAGGAGAAGGTGAAGTCTGGAGGGTGAAACAGAAGAAGCAGAATAAGGAGAAGGAGAAGGTGAAGTCAGGAGGGTGAATCAGAAGACGCAGAAGAAGGAGAAGGAGAAGGTGAAGTAAGGAGGGTGAATCAGAAGAAGCAGAAGAAGGAGAAGGAGAAGGTGAAGTCTGGAGTGTGAAGCAGAAGAAGCAAAAGAAGGAGAAGGAGAAGGTGAAGTCTGGAGGGTGAATCAGAAGAAGCAGAAGAAGGAGAAGGAGAAGGTGAAGTCTGGAGGGTGAAGCAGAAGAAGTAGAAGAAGGAGAAGGAGAAGGTGAAGTCAGGAGGGTGAATCAGAAGAAGTAGAAGAAGGAGAAGGAGAAGGTGAAGTCAGGAGGGTGAATCAGAAGAAGCAGAAGAAGGAGAAGGAGAAGGTGAAGTCTGGAGGGTGAATCAGAAGAAGCAGAATAAGGAGAAGGAGAAGGTGAAGTCTGGAGGGTGAATCAGAAGAAGCAGAAAAAGGAGAAGGAGAAGGTGAAGTCTGAAGGGTGAATCAGAAGAAGTAGAAGAAGGAGAAGGAGAAGGTGAAGTCTGGAGGGTGAAGCAGAAGAAGTAGAAGAAAGAGAAGGAGAAGGTGAAGTCAGGAGGGTGAATCAGAAGAAGTAGAAGAAGGAGAAGGAGAAGGTGAAGTCTGGAGGGTGAATCAGAAGAAGTAGAAGAAGGAGAAGGAGAAGGTGAAGTCTGGAGGGTGAAGCAGAAGAAGTAGAAGAAGGAGAAGGAGAAGGTGAAGTCAGGAGGGTGAATCAGAAGAAGTAGAAGAAGGAGAAGGAGAAGGTGAAGTCAGGAGGGTGAATCAGAAGAAGCAGAAGAAGGAGAAGGAGAAGGTGAAGTCTGGAGGGTGAATCAGAAGAATCAGAAGAAGGAGAAGGAGAAGGTGAAGTCTGGAGGGTGAATCAGAAGAAGTAGAAGAAGGAGAAGGAGATGGTGAAGTCTGGAGGGTGAATCAGAAGAAGCAGAAGAAGGAGAAGGAGAAGGTGAAGTCTGGAGGGTGAATCAGAAGAAGCAGAAGAAGGAGAAGGAGAAGATGAAGTCTGGAGGGTGAATCAGAAGAAGCAGAAGAAGGAGAAGGAGAAGGTGAAGTCTGGAGGGTGAAACAGAAGAAGCAGAAGAAGGAGAAGGAGAAGGTGAAGTCTGGAGGGTGAATCAGAAGAAGCAGAAGAAGAAGAAGGAGAAGGTGAAGTCAGGAGGGTGAATCAGAAGAAGCAGAAGAAGGAGAAGGAGAAGGTGAAGTTAGGAGGGTGAATCAGAAGAAGCAAGAGAAGGAGAAGGAGCAGGTGAAGTCAGGGGGGTGAAGCAGAAGAAGTAGAAGAAGGAGAAGGAGAAGGTGAAGTCAGGACGGTGAAGCAGAAGAAGCAGAAAAAGGAGAAGGAGAAGGTGAAGTCTGGAGGGCGCAGCAGAAGAAGCAGAAGAAGGAGAAGGAGAAGGTGAAGTCTGGAGGGTGAAGCAGAAGAAGCAGAAGAAGGAGAAGGAGAAGGTGAAGTCTGGAGGGTGAATCAGAAGAAGTAGAAGAAGGAGAAGGAGAAGGTGAAGTCAGGAGAGTGAAGCAGAAGAAGCAGAAGAAGGAGAAGGAGAAGGTGAAGTCTGGAGGGTGAAGCAGAAGAAGCAGAAGAAGGAGAAGGAGAAGGTGATGTCTGGAGGGCGAAGCAGAAGAAGCAGAAGAAGGAGAAGGAGAAGGTGAAGTCTGGAGGGTGAAGCAGAGGAAGCAGAAGAAGGAGAAGGAGAAGGTGAAGTCTGGAGGGTGAATCAGAAGAAGTAGAAGAAGGAGAATGAGAAGGTGAAGTCAGGAGGGTGAAGCAGAAGAAGCAGAAGAAGGAGAAGGAGAAGGTGAAGTCAGGAGGGTGAATCGGAAGAAGTAGAAGAAGGAGAAGGAGAAGGTGAAGTCTGGAGGGTGAATCAGAAGATGTAGAAGAAGGAGAAGTAGAAGGTGAAGTCTGGAGGGTGAATCAGAAGAAGTAGAAGAAGGAGAAGGAGAAGGTGAAGTCTGGAGGGTGAATCAGAAGAAGCAGAAGAAGGAGAAGGAGAAGGTGAAGTCTGGAGGGAGAAGCAGAAGAAGTAGAAGAAGGAGAAGGAGAAGGTGAAGTCTGGAGGGTGAATCAGAAGAAGTAGAAGAAGGAGAAGGAGAAGGTGAAGTCTGGAGGGTGAATCAGAAGAAGCAGAAGAAGGAGAAGGAGAAGGTGAAGTCTGGAGGGTGAATCAGAAGAAGCAGAAGAAGGAGAAGGAGAAGGTGAAGTCTGGAGGGTGAAACAGAAGAAGCAGAATAAGGAGAAGGAGAAGGTGAAGTCAGGAGGGTGAATCAGAAGAAGCAGAAGAAGGAGAAGGAGAAGGTGAAGTAAGGAGGGTGAATCAGAAGAAGCAGAAGAAGGAGAAGGAGAAGGTGAAGTCTGGAGTGTGAAGCAGAAGAAGCAAAAGAAGGAGAAGGAGAAGGTGAAGTCTGGAGGGTGAATCAGAAGAAGTAGAAGAAGGAGAAGGAGAAGGTGAAGTCTGGAGGGTGAAGCAGAAGAAGTAGAAGAAGGAGAAGGAGAAGGTGAAGTCAGGAGGGTGAATCAGAAGAAGTAGAAGAAGGAGAAGGAGAAGGTGAAGTCAGGAGGGTGAATCAGAAGAAGCAGAAGAAGGAGAAGGAGAAGGTGAAGTCTGGAGGGTGAATCAGAAGAATCAGAAGAAGGAGAAGGAGAAGGTGAAGTCTGGAGGGTGAATCAGAAGAAGCAGAAGAAAGAGAAGGAGAAGGTGAAGTCTGGAGGGTGAATCAGAAGAAGCAGAAGAAGGAGAAGGAGAAGGTGAAGTCTGGAGGGAGAAGCAGAAGAAGTAGAAGAAGGAGAAGGAGAAGGTGAAGTCTGGAGGGTGAATCAGAAGAAGTAGAAGAAGGAGAAGGAGAAGGTGAAGTCTGGAGGGTGAATCAGAAGAAGTAGAAGAAGGAGAAGGAGAAGGTGAAGTCTGGAGGGTGAATCAGAAGAAACAGAAGAAGGAGAAGGAGAAGGTGAAGTCTGGAGGGTGAATCAGAAGAAGTAGAAGAAGGAGAAGGAGAAGGTGTAGTCTGGAGGGTGAATCAGAAGAAGTAGACGAAGGAGAAGGAGAAGGTGAAGTCTGGAGGGTGAACCAGAAGAAGCAGAAGAAGGAGAAGGAGAAGGTGAAGTCTGGAGGGTGAATCAGAAGAAGTAGAAGAAGGAGAAGGAGAAGGTGAAGTCTGGAGGGTGAATCAGAAGAAGCAGAAGAAGGAGAAGGAGAAGGTGAAGTCTGGAGGGTGAATCAGAAGAAGCAGAAGAAGGAGAAGGAGAAGGTGAAGTCTGGAGGGTGAAACAGAAGAAGCAGAATAAGGAGAAGGAGAAGGTGAAGTCAGGAGGGTGTATCAGAAGAAGCAGAAGAAGGAGAAGGAGAAGGTGAAGTAAGGAGGGTGAATCAGAAGAAGCAGAAGAAGGAGAAGGAGAAGGTGAAGTCTGGAGTGTGAAGCAGAAGAAGCAAAAGAAGGAGAAGGAGAAGGTGAAGTCTGGAGGGTGAATCAGAAGAAGCAGAAGAAGGAGAAGGAGAAGGTGAAGTCTGGAGGGTGAAGCAGAAGAAGTAGAAGAAGGAGAAGGAGAAGGTGAAGTCAGGAGGGTGAATCAGAAGAAGTAGAAGAAGGAGAAGGAGAAGGTGAAGTCAGGAGGGTGAATCAGAAGAAGCAGAAGAAGGAGAAGGAGAAGGTGAAGTCTGGACGGTGAATCAGAAGAATCAGAAGAAGGAGAAGGAGAAGGTGAAGTCTGGAGGGTGAATCAGAAGAAGCAGAATAAAGAGAAGGAGAAGGTGAAGTCTGGAGGGTGAATCAGAAGAAGTAGAAGAAGGAGAAGGAGAAGGTGAAGTCTGGAGGGTGAATCAGAAAAAGCAGAAGAAGGAGAAGGAGAAGGTGAAGTCTGGAGGGTGAATCAGAAGAAGCAGAAGAAGGAGAAGGAGAAGGTGAAGTCTGGAGGGTGAATCAGAAGAAGCAGAAGAAGGAGAAGGAGAAGGTGAAGTCTGGAGGGTGAATCAGAAGAAGCAGAATAAGGAGAAGGAGAAGGTGAAGTCTGGAGGGTGAATCAGAAGAAGCAGAAAAAGGAGAAGGAGAAGGTGAAGTCTGAAGGGTGAATCAGAAGAAGTAGAAGAAGGAGAAGGAGAAGGTGAAGTCTGGAGGGTGAAGCAGAAGAAGTAGAAGAAGGAGAAGGAGAAGGTGAAGTCAGGAGGGTGAATCAAAAGAAGTAGAAGAAGGAGAAGGAGAAGGTGAAGTCTGGAGGGTGAATCAGAAGAAGTAGAAGAAGGAGAAGGAGAAGGTGAAGTCTGGAGGGTGAAGCAGAAGAAGTAGAAGAAGGAGAAGGAGAAGGTGAAGTCAGGAGGGTGAATCAGAAGAAGTAGAAGAAGGAGAAGGAGAAGGTGAAGTCAGGAGGGTGAATCAGAAGAAGCAGAAGAAGGAGAAGGAGAAGGTGAAGTCTGGAGGGTGAATCAGAAGAATCAGAAGAAGGAGAAGGAGAAGGTGAAGTCTGGAGGGTGAATCAGAAGAAGCAGAAGAAAGAGAAGGAGAAGGTGAAGTCTGGAGGGTGAAGCAGAAGAAGTAGAAGAAGGAGAAGGAGAAGGTGAAGTCAGGAGGGTGAATCAGAAGAAGTAGAAGAAGGAGAAGGAGAAGGTGAAGTCAGGAGGGTGAATCAGAAGAAGGAGAAGGAGAAGATGAAGTCTGGAGGGTGAATCAGAAGAATCAGAAGAAGGAGAAGGAGAAGGTGAAGTCTGGAGGGTGAATCAGAAGAAGCAGAAGAAAGAGAAGGAGAAGGTGAAGTCTGGAGGGTGAAGCAGAAGAAACAGAAGAAGGAGAAGGAGAAGGTGAAGACTGGAGGGTGAATCAGAAGAAGTAGAAGAAGGAGAAGGAGAAGGTGAAGTCTGGAGGGTGAATCAGAAGAAGTAGAAAAAGGAGAAGGAGAAGGTGAAGTCTGGAGGGTGAATCAGAAGAAGCAGAGGAAGGAGAAGGAGAAGGTGAAGTCTGGAGGGTGAATCAGAAGAAGCAGAAGAAGGAGAAGGAGAAGATGAAGTCTGGAGGGTGAATCAGAAGAAGTAGAAGAAGGAGAAGGAGAAGGTGAGGTCTGGAGGGTGAATCAGAAGAAGCAGAAGAAGGAGAAGGAGAAGGTGAAGTCTGGAGGGTGAATCAGAAGAAGCAGAAGAAGGAGAAGGAGAAGGTGAAGTCTGGAGGGTGAATCAGAAGAAGCAGAAGAAGGAGAAGGAGAAGGTGAAGTCAGGAGGGTGAATCAGAAGAAGCAGAAGAAGGAGAAGGAGAAGGTGAAGTTAGGAGGGTGAATCAGAAGAAGCAGAAGAAGGAGAAGGAGCAGGTGATGTCAGGGGGATGAAGCAGAAGAAGTAGAAGAAGGAGAAGGAGAAGGTGAAGTCAGGACGGTGAAGCAGAAGAAGCAGAAGAAGGAGAAGGAGAAGGTGAAGTCTGGAGGGTGAATCAGAAGAAGTAGAAGAAGGAGAAGGAGAAGGTCAAGTCTGGAGGGTGAATCAGAAGAAGTAGAATAAGGAGAAGGAGAAGGTGAAGTCTGGAGGGTGAAGCAGAAGAAGTAGAAGAAGGAGAAGGAGAAGGTGAAGTCAGGAGGGTGAATCAGAAGAAGTAGAAGAAGGAGAAGGAGAAGGTGAAGTCAGGAGGGTGAATCAGAAGAAGCAGAAGAAGGAGAAGGAAAAGGTGAAGTCTGGAGGGTGAATCAGAAGAATCAGAAGAAGGAGAAGGAGAAGGTGAAGTCTGGAGGGTGAATCAGAAGAAGCAGAAGAAAGAGAAGGAGAAGGTGAAGTCTGGAGGTTGAATCAGAAGAAGTAGAAGAAGGAGAAGGAGAAGGTGAAGTCTGGAGTGTGAATCAGAAGAAGCAGAAGAAGGAGAAGCAGCAGGTGAAGTCTAGAGGGTGAATCAGAAGAAGCAGAATAAGGAGAAGGAGAAGGTGAAGTCTGGAGGGTGAATCAGAAGAAGCAGAAGAAGGAGAAGGAGAAGGTGAAGTCTGGAGGGTGAATCAGAAGAAGTAGAAGAAGGAGAAGGAGAAGGTGAAGTCTGGAGGGTGAAGCAGAAGAAGTAGAAGAAGGAGAAGGAGAAGGTGAAGTCAGGAGGGTGAATCAGAAGAAGTAGAAGAAGGAGAAGGAGAAGGTGAAGTCACGAGGGTGAATCAGAAGAAGCAGAAGAAGGAGAAGGAGAAGGTGAAGTCTGGAGGGTGAATCAGAAGAATCAGAAGAAGGAGAAGGAGAAGGTGAAGTCTGGAGGGTGAATCAGAAGAAGCAGAGGAAGGAGAAGGAGAAGGTGAAGTCTGGAGGGTGAATCAGAAGAAGCAGAATAAGGAGAAGGAGAAGGTGAAGTCTGGAGGGTGAATCAGAAGAAGCAGAATAAGGAGAAGGAGAAGGTGAAGTCTGGAGGGTGAATCAGAAGAAGCAGAAGAAGGAGAAGGAGAAGATGAAGTCTGGAGGGTGAATCAGAAGAAGTAGAAGAAGGAGAAGGAGAAGGTGAAGTCTGGAGGGTGAAGCAGAAGAAGTAGAAGAAGGAGAAGGAGAAGGTGAAGTCAGGAGGGTGAATCAGAAGAAGTAGAAGAAGAAGAAGGAGAAGGTGAAGTCAGGAGGGTGAATCAGATGAAGCAGAAGAAGGAGAAGGAGAAGGTGAAGTCTGGAGGGTGAATCAGAAGAATCAGAAGAAGGAGAAGTAGAAGGTGAAGTCTGGAGGGTGAATCAGAAGAAGCAGAAGAAAGAGAAGGAGAAGGTGAAGTCTGGAGGGTGAAGCAGAAGAAACAGAAGAAGGAGAAGGTGAAGACTGGAGGGTGAATCAGAAGAAGTAGAAGAAGGAGAAGGAGAAGGTGAAGTCTGGAGGGTGAATCAGAAGAAGTAGAAGAAGGAGAAGGAGAAGGTGAAGTCTGGGGGGTGAATCAGAAGAAGCAGAAGAAGGAGAAGGAGAAGGTGAAGTCTGGAGGGTGAATCAGAAGAAGCAGAAGAAGGAGAAGGAGAAGATGAAGTCTGGAGGGTGAATCAGAAGAAGTAGAAGAAGGAGAAGGAGAAGGTGAAGTCTGGAGGGTGAATCAGAAGTAGTAGAAGAAGGAGAAGGAGAAGGTGAAGTCTGGACGGTGAATCAGAAGAAACAGAAGAAGAAGAAGGAGAAGGTGAAGTCTGGAGTGTGAATCAGAAGAAGTAGAAGAAGGAGAAGGAGAAGGTGTAGTCTGGAGCGTGAATCAGAAGAAGTAGACGAAGGAGAAGGAGAAGGTGAAGTCTGGAGGGTGAATCAGAAGAAGCAGAAGAAGGAGAAGGAGAAGGTGAAGTCTGGAGGGTGAATCAGAAGAAGCAGAAGAAGTAGAAGGAGAAGGTGAAGTCTGGAGGGTGAAGCAGAAGAAGTAGAAGAAGGAGAAGGAGAAGGTGAAGTCAGGAGGGTGAATCAGAAGAAGTAGAAGAAGGAGAAGGAGAAGGTGAAGTCAGGATGGTGAATCAGAAGAAGCAGAAGAAGGAGAAGGAGAAGGTGAAGTCTGGAGGGTGAATCAGAAGAAGTAGAAGAAGGAGAAGGAGAAGGTGAAGTCTGGAGGGTGAAGCAGAAGAAGTAGAAGAAGGAGAAGGAGAAGGTGAAGTCAGGAGGGTGAATCAGAAGAAGTAGAAGAAGCAGAAGGAGAAGGTGAAGTCTGAAGGGTGAATCAGAAGAAGTAGAAGAAGGAGAAGGAGAAGGTGAAGTCTGGAGGGTGAAGCAGAAGAAGTAGAAGAAGGAGCAGGAGAAGGTGAAGTCAGGAGGGTGAATCAGAAGAAGTAGAAGAAGGAGAAGGAGAAGGTGAAGTCTGGAGGGTGAATCAGAAGAATCAGAATAAGGAGAAGGAGAAGGTGAAGTCAGGAGGGTGAATCAGATGAAGCAGAAGAAGGAGAAGGAGAAGGTGAGGTCTGGAGGGTGAATCAGAAGAATCAGAAGAAGGAGAAGGAGAAGGTGAAGTCTGGAGGGTGAATCAGAAGAAGCAGAATAAGGAGAAGGAGAAGGTGAAGTCTGGAGGGTGAATCAGAAGAAGCAGAAAAAGGAGAAGGAGAAGGTGAAGTCTGAAGGGTGAATCAGAAGAAGTAGAAGAAGGAGAAGGAGAAGGTGAAGTCTGGAGGGTGAAGCAGAAGAAGTAGAAGAAGGAGCAGGAGAAGGTGAAGTCAGGAGGGTGAATCAGAAGAAGTAGAAGAAGGAGAAGGAGAAGATGAAGTCAGGAGGGTGAATCATAAGAAGCAGAAGAAGGAGAAGGAGAAGGTGAAGTCTGGAGGGTGAATCAGAAGAATCAGAAGAAGGAGAAGGAGAAGGTGAAGTCTGGAGGGTGAATCAGAAGAAGCAGAAGAAGGAGAAGGAGAAGGTGAAGTCTGGAGGGAGAAGCAGAAGAAGTAGAAGAAGGAGAAGGAGAAGGTGAAGTCTGGAGGGTGAATCAGAAGAAGTAGAAGAAGGAGAAGGAGAAGGTGAAGTCTGGAGGTTGAATCAGAAGAAGCAGAAGAAGGAGAAGGAGAAGGTGAAGTCTGGAGGGTGAAGCAGAAGAAGTAGAAGAAGGAGAAGGAGAAGGTGAAGTCAGGAGGGTGAATCAGAAGAAGTAGAAGAAGGAGAAGGAGAAGGTGAAGTCAGGAGGGTGAATCAGAAGAAGCAGAAGAAGGAGAAGGAGAAGGTGAAGTCTGGAGGGTGAATCAGAAGAATCAGAAGAAGGAGAAGGAGAAGGTGAAGTCTGGAGGGTGAATCAGAAGAAGCAGAAGAAAGAGAAGGAGAAGGTGAAGTCTGGAGGGTGAATCAGAAGAAGTAGAAGAAGGAGAAGGAGAAGGTGAAGTCTGGAGGGTGAATCAGAAAAAGCAGAAGAAGGAGAAGGAGAAGGTGAAGTCTGGAGGGTGAATCAGAAGAAGCAGAAGAAGGAGAAGGAGAAGGTGAAGTCTGGAGGGTGAATCAGAAGAAGCAGAAGAAGGAGAAGGAGAAGGTGAAGTCTGGAGGGTGAATCAGAAGAATCAGAATAAGGAGAAGGAGAAGGTGAAGTCTGGAGGGTGAATCAGAAGAAGCAGAAAAAGGAGAAGGAGAAGGTGAAGTCTGAAGGGTGAATCAGAAGAAGTAGAAGAAGGAGAAGGAGAAGGTGAAGTCTGGAGGGTGAAGCAGAAGAAGTAGAAGAAGGAGAAGGAGAAGGTGAAGTCAGGAGGGTGAATCAGAAGAAGTAGAAGAAGGAGAAGGAGAAGGTGAAGTCAGGAGGGTGAATCAGAAGAAGCAGAAGAAGGAGAAGGAGAAGGTGAAGTCTGGAGGGTGAATCAGAAGAATCAGAAGAAGGAGAAGGAGAAGGTGAAGTCTGGAGGGTGAATCAGAAGAAGCAGAAGAAAGAGAAGGAGAAGGTGAAGTCTGGAGGGTGAAGCAGAAGAAATAGAAGAAGGAGAAGGAGAAGGTGAAGACTGGAGGGTGAATCAGAAGAAGTAGAAGAAGGAGAAGGAGAAGGTGAAGTCTGGAGGGTGAATCAGAAGAAGTAGAAGAAGGAGAAGGAGAAGGTGAAGTCTGGAGGGTGAATCAGAAGAAGCAGAAGAAGGAGAAGGAGAAGGTGAAGTCTGGAGGGTGAATCAGAAGAAGCAGAAGAAGGAGAAGGAGAAGATGAAGTCTGGAGGGTGAATCAGAAGAAGTAGAAGAAGGAGAAGGAGAAGGTGAGGTCTGGAGGGTGAATCAGAAGAAGCAGAAGAAGGAGAAGGAGAAGGTGAAGTCTGGAGGGTGAATCAGAAGAAGCAGAAGAAGGAGAAGGAGAAGGTGAAGTCTGGAGGGTGAATCAGAAGAAGCAGAAGAAGGAGAAGGAGAAGGTGAAGTCAGGAGGGTGAATCAGAAGAAGCAGAAGAAGGAGAAGGAGAAGGTGAAGTTAGGAGGGTGAATCAGAAGAAGTAGAAGAAGGAGAAGGAGAAGGTGAAGTCAGGAGGGTGAATCAGAAGAAGCAGAAGAAGGAGAAGGAGAAGGTGAAGTCTGGAGGGTGAATCAGAAGAATCAGAAGAAGGAGAAGGAGAAGGTGAAGTCTGGAGGGTGAATCAGAAGAAGCAGAAGAAAGAGAAGGAGAAGGTGAAGTCTGGAGGGTGAATCAGAAGAAGTAGAAGAAGGAGAAGGAGAAGGTGAAGTCTGGAGTGTGAATCAGAAGAAGCAGAAGAAGGAGAAGGAGAAGGTGAAGTCTAGAGGGTGAATCAGAAGAAGCAGAATAAGGAGAAGGAGAAGGTGAAGTCTGGAGGGTGAATCAGAAGAAGCAGAAGAAGGAGAAGGAGAAGGTGAAGTCTGGAGGGTGAATCAGAAGAAGTAGAAGAAGGAGAAGGAGAAGGTGAAGTCTGGAGGGTGAAGCAGAAGAAGTAGAAGAAGGAGAAGGAGCAGGTGAAGTCAGGAGGGTGAATCAGAAGAAGTAGAAGAAGGAGAAGGAGAAGGTGAAGTCAGGAGGGTGAATCAGAAGAAGCAGAAGAAGGAGAAGGAGAAGGTGAAGTCTGGAGGGTGAATCAGAAGAATCAGAAGAAGGAGAAGGAGAAGGTGAAGTCTGGAGGGTGAATCAGAAGAAGCAGAGGAAGGAGAAGGAGAAGGTGAAGTCTGGAGGGTGAATCAGAAGAAGCAGTATAAGGAGAAGGAGAAGGTGAAGTCTGGAGGGTGAATCAGAAGAAGCAGAATAAGGAGAAGGAGAAGGTGATGTCTGGAGGGTGAATCAGAAGAAGCAGAAGAAGGAGAAGGAGAAGATGAAGTCTGGAGGGTGAATCAGAAGAAGTAGAAGAAGGAGAAGGAGAAGGTGAAGTCTGGAGGGTGAAGCAGAAGAAGTAGAAGAAGAAGAAGGAGAAGGTGAAGTCAGGAGGGTGAATCAGATGAAGCAGAAGAAGGAGAAGGAGAAGGTGAAGTCTGGAGGGTGAATCAGAAGAATCAGAAGAAGGAGAAGTAGAAGGTGAAGTCTGGAGGGTGAATCAGAAGAAGCAGAAGAAAGAGAAGGAGAAGGTGAAGTCTGGAGGGTGAAGCAGAAGAAACAGAAGAAGGAGAAGGTGAAGACTGGAGGGTGAATCAGAAGAAGTAGAAGAAGGAGAAAGAGAAGGTGAAGTCTGGAGGGTGAATCAGAAGAAGTAGAAGAAGGAGAAGGAGAAGGTGAAGTCTGGGGGGTGAATCAGAAGAAGCAGAAGAAGGAGAAGGAGAAGGTGAAGTCTGGAGGGTGAATCAGAAGAAGCAGAAGAAGGAGAAGGAGAAGATGAAGTCTGGAGGGTGAATCAGAAGAAGTAGAAGAAGGAGAAGGAGAAGGTGAAGTCTGGAGGCTGAATCAGAAGTAGTAGAAGAAGGAGAAGGAGAAGGTGAAGTCTGGACGGTGAATCAGAAGAAACAGAAGAAGGAGAAGGAGAAGGTGAAGTCTGGAGGGTGAATCAGAAGAAGTAGAAGAAGGAGAAGGAGAAGGTGTAGTCTGGAGGGTGAATCAGAAGAAGTAGACGAAGGAGAAGGAGAAGGTGAAGTCTGGAGGGTGAATCAGAAGAAGCAGAAGAAGGAGAAGGAGAAGGTGAAGTCTGGAGGGTGAATCAGAAGAAGCAGAAGAAGGAGAAGGAGAAGGTGAAGTCTGGAGGGTGAATCAGAAGAAGCAGAATAAGGAGAAGGAGAAGGTGAAGTCTGGAGGGTGAATCAGAAGAAGCAGAAGAAGGAGAAGGAGGAGGTGAAGTAAGGAGGGTGAATCAGAAGAAGCAGAAGAAGGAGAAGGAGAAGGTGAAGTCTGGAGTGTGAAGCAGAAGAAGCAAAAGAAGGAGAAGGAGAAGGTGAAGTCTGGAGGGTGAATCAGGAGAAGTAGAAGAAGGAGAAGGAGAAGGTGAAGTCTGGAGGGTGAAGCAGAAGAAGTAGAAGAAGGAGAAGGAGAAGGTGAAGTCAGGAGGGTGAATCAGAAGAAGTAGAAGAAGGAGAAGGAGAAGGTGAAGTCAGGAGGGTGAATCAGAAGAAGCAGAAGAAGGAGAAGGAGAAGGTGAAGTCTGGAGGGTGAATCAGAAGAATCAGAAGAAGGAGAAGGAGAACTTGAAGTCTGGAGGGTGAATCAGAAGAAGCAGAAGAAAGAGAAGGAGAAGGTGAAGTCTGGAGGGTGAATCAGAAGAAGCAGAAGAAGGAGAAGGAGAAGGTGAAGTCTGGAGGGAGAAGCAGAAGAAGTAGAAGAAGGAAAAGGAGAAGGTGAAGTCTGGAGGGTGAATCAGAAGAAGTAGAAGAAAGAGAAGGAGAAGGTGAAGTCTGGAGGGTGAAGCAGAAGAAACAGAAGAAGGAGAAGGTGAAGACTGGAGGGTGAATCAGAAGAAGTAGAAGAAGGAGAAAGAGAAGGTGAAGTCTGGAGGGTGAATCAGAAGAAGTAGAAGAAGGAGAAGGAGAAGGTGAAGTCTGGGGGGTGAATCAGAAGAAGCAGAAGAAGGAGAAGGAGAAGGTGAAGTCTGGAGGGTGAATCAGAAGAAGCAGAAGAAGGAGAAGGAGAAGATGAAGTCTGGAGGGTGAATCAGAAGAAGTAGAAGAAGGAGAAGGAGAAGGTGAAGTCTGGAGGGTGAATCAGAAGTAGTAGAAGAAGGAGAAGGAGAAGGTGAAGTCTGGACGGTGAATCAGAAGAAACAGAAGAAGGAGAAGGAGAAGGTGAAGTCTGGAGGGTGAATCAGAAGAAGTAGAAGAAGGAGAAGGAGAAGGTGTAGTCTGGAGGGTGAATCAGAAGAAGTAGACGAAGGAGAAGGAGAAGGTGAAGTCTGGAGGGTGAATCAGAAGAAGCAGAAGAAGGAGAAGGAGAAGGTGAAGTCTGGAGGGTGAATCAGAAGAAGCAGAAGAAGGAGAAGGAGAAGGTGAAGTCTGGAGGGTGAATCAGAAGAAGCAGAATAAGGAGAAGGAGAAGGTGAAGTCTGGAGGGTGAATCAGAAGAAGCAGAAAAAGGAGAAGGAGAAGGTGAAGTCTGAAGGGTGAATCAGAAGAAGTAGAAGAAGGTGAAGGAGAAGGTGAAGTCTGGAGGGTGAAGCAGAAGAAGTAGAAGAAGGAGCAGGAGAAGGTGAAGTCAGGAGGGTGAATCAGAAGAAGTAGAAGAAGGAGAAGGAGAAGATGAAGTCAGGAGGGTGAATCATAAGAAGCAGAAGAAGGAGAAGGAGAAGGTGAAGTCTGGAGGGTGAATCAGAAGAATCAGAAGAAGGAGAAGGAGAAGGTGAAGTCTGGAGGGTGAATCAGAAGAAGCAGAAGAAGGAGAAGGAGAAGGTGAAGTCTGGAGGGAGAAGCAGAAGAAGTAGAAGAAGGAGAAGGAGAAGGTGAAGTCTGGAGGGTGAATCAGAAGAAGTAGAAGAAGGAGAAGGAGAAGGTGAAGTCTGGAGGGTGAATCAGAAGAAGCAGAAGAAGGAGAAGGAGAAGGTGAAGTCTGGAGGGTGAATCAGAAGAAGCAGAAGAAGGAGAAGGAGAAGGTGAAGTTTGGAGGGTGAAACAGAAGAAGCAGAATAAGGAGAAGGAGAAGGTGAAGTCAGGAGGGTGAATCAGAAGAAGCAGAAGAAGGAGAAGGAGAAGGTGAAGTAAGGAGGGTGAATCAGAAGAAGCAGAAGAAGGAGAAGGAGAAGGTGAAGTCTGGAGTGTGAAGCAGAAGAAGCAAAAGAAGGAGAAGGAGAAGGTGAAGTCTGGAGGGTGAATCAGAAGAAGTAGAAGAAGGAGAAGGAGAAGGTGAAGTCTGGAGGGTGAAGCAGAAGAAGTAGAAGAAGGAGAAGGAGAAGGTGAAGTCAGGAGGGTGAATCAGAAGAAGTAGAAGAAGGAGAAGGAGAAGGTGAAGTCAGGAGGGTGAATCAGAAGAAGCAGAAGAAGGAGAAGGAGAAGGTGAAGTCTGGAGGGTGAATCAGAAGAATCAGAAGAAGGAGAAGGAGAACTTGAAGTCTGGAGGGTGAATCAGAAGAAGCAGAAGAAAGAGAAGGAGAAGGTGAAGTCTGGAGGGTGAATCAGAAGAAGCAGAAGAAGGAGAAGGAGAAGGTGAAGTCTGGAGGGAGAAGCAGAAGAAGTAGAAGAAGGAGAAGGAGAAGGTGAAGTCTGGAGGGTGAATCAGAAGAAGTAGAAGAAGGAGAAGGAGAAGGTGAAGTCTGGAGGGTGAATCAGAAGAAGTAGAAGAAGGAGAAGGAGAAGGTGAAGTCTGGAGGGTGAATCAGAAGAAACAGAAGAAGGAGAAGGAGAAGGTGAAGTCTGGAGGGTGAATCAGAAGAAGTAGAAGAAGGAGAAGGAGAAGGTGTAGTCTGGAGGGTGAATCAGAAGAAGTAGACGAAGGAGAAGGAGAAGGTGAAGTCTGGAGGGTGAACCAGAAGAAGCAGAAGAAGGAGAAGGAGAAGGTGAAGTCTGGAGGGTGAATCAGAAGAAGTAGAAGAAGGAGAAGGAGAAGGTGAAGTCTGGAGGGTGAATCAGAAGAAGCAGAAGAAGGAGAAGGAGAAGGTGAAGTCTGGAGGGTGAATCAGAAGAAGCAGAAGAAGGAGAAGGAGAAGGTGAAGTCTGGAGGGTGAAACAGAAGAAGCAGAATAAGGAGAAGGAGAAGGTGAAGTCAGGAGGGTGAATCAGAAGAAGCAGAAGAAGGAGAAGGAGAAGGTGAAGTAAGGAGGGTGAATCAGAAGAAGCAGAAGAAGGAGAAGGAGAAGGTGAAGTCTGGAGTGTGAAGCAGAAGAAGCAAAAGAAGGAGAAGGAGAAGGTGAAGTCTGGAGGGTGAATCAGAAGAAGTAGAAGAAGGAGAAGGAGAAGGTGAAGTCTGGAGGGTGAAGCAGAAGAAGTAGAAGAAGGAGAAGGAGAAGGTGAAGTCAGGAGGGTGAATCAGAAGAAGTAGAAGAAGGAGAAGGAGAAGGTGAAGCCAGGAGGGTGAATCAGAAGAAGCAGAAGAAGGAGAAGGAGAAGGTGAAGTCTGGAGGGTGAATCAGAAGAATCAGAAGAAGGAGAAGGAGAAGGTGAAGTCTGGAGGGTGAATCAGAAGAAGCAGAAGAAAGAGAAGGAGAAGGTGAAGTCTGGAGGGTGAATCAGAAGAAGCAGAAGAAGGAGAAGGAGAAGGTGAAGTCAGGAGGGTGAATCAGAAGAAGCAGAAGAAGGAGAAGGAGAAGGTGAAGTTAGGAGGGTGAATCAGAAGAAGCAGAAGAAGGAGAAGGAGCAGGTGATGTCAGGGGGATGAAGCAGAAGAAGTAGAAGAAGGAGAAGGAGAAGGTGAAGTCAGGACGGTGAAGCAGAAGAAGCAGAAGAAGGAAAAGGAGAAGGTGAAGTCTGAAGGGTGAATCAGAAGAAGTAGAAGAAGGAGAAGGAGAAGGTCAAGTCTGGAGGGTGAATCAGAAGAAGTAGAATAAGGAGAAGGAGAAGGTGAAGTCTGGAGGGTGAAGCAGAAGAAGTAGAAGAAGGAGAAGGAGAAGGTGAAGTCAGGAGGGTGAATCAGAAGAAGTAGAAGAAGGAGAAGGAGAAGGTGAAGTCAGGAGGGTGAATCAGAAGAAGCAGAAGAAGGAGAAGGAGAAGGAGAAGTCTGGAGGGTGAATCAGAAGAATCAGAAGAAGGAGAAGGAGAAGGTGAAGTCTGGAGGGTGAATCAGAAGAAGCAGAAGAAAGAGAAGGAGAAGGTGAAGTCTGGAGGGTGAATCAGAAGAAGTAGAAGAAGGAGAAGGAGAAGGTGAAGTCTGGAGTGTGAATCAGAAGAAGCAGAAGAAGGAGAAGGAGAAGGTGAAGTCTAGAGGGTGAATCAGAAGAAGCAGAATAAGGAGAAGGAGAAGGTGAAGTCTGGAGGGTGAATCAGAAGAAGCAGAAGAAGGAGAAGGAGAAGGTGAAGTCTGGAGGGTGAATCAGAAGAAGTAGAAGAAGGAGAAGGAGAAGGTGAAGTCTGGAGGGTGAAGCAGAAGAAGTAGAAGAAGGAGAAGGAGAAGGTGAAGTCAGGAGGGTGAATCAGAAGAAGCAGAAGAAGGAGAAGGAGAAGGTGAAGTCTGGAGAGTGAATCAGAAGAATCAGAAGAAGGAGAAGGAGAAGGTGAAGTCTGGAGGGTGAATCAGAAGAAGCAGAGGAAGGAGAAGGAGAAGGTGAAGTCTGGAGGGTGAATCAGAAGAAGCAGAATAAGGAGAAGGAGAAGGTAAAGTCTGGAGGGTGAATCAGAAGAAGCAGAATAAGGAGAAGGAGAAGGTGAAGTCTGGAGGGTGAATCAGAAGAAGCAGAAGAAGGAGAAGGAGAAGATGAAGTCTGGAGGGTGAATCAGAAGAAGTAGAAGAAGGAGAAGGAGAAGGTGAAGTATGGAGGGTGAAGCAGAAGAAGTAGAAGAAGGAGAAGGAGAAGGTGAAGTCAGGAGGGTGAATCAGAAGAAGTAGAAGAAGAAGAAGGAGAAGGTGAAGTCAGGAGGGTGAATCAGAAGAAGCAGAAGAAGGAGAAGGAGAAGGTGAAGTCTGGAGGGTGAATCAGAAGAATCAGAAGAAGGAGAAGTAGAAGGTGAAGTCTGGAGGGTGAATCAGAAGAAGCAGAAGAAAGAGAAGGAGAAGGTGAAGTCTGGAGGGTGAAGCAGAAGAAACAGAAGAAGGAGAAGGAGAAGGTGAAGACTGGAGGGTGAATCAGAAGAAGTAGAAGAAGGAGAAGGAGAAGGTGAAGTCTGGAGGGTGAATCAGAAGAAGTAGAAGAAGGAGAAGGAGAAGGTGAAGTCTGGAGGGTGAATCAGAAGAAGCAGAAGAAGGAGAAGGAGAAGGAGAAGTCTGGAGGGTGAATCAGAAGAAGCAGAAGAAGGAGAAGGAGAAGGTGAAGTCTGGAGGGTGAAGCAGAAGAAGTAGAAGAAGGAGAAGGAGAAGGTGAAGTCAGGAGGGTGAATCAGAAGAAGTAGAAGAAGGAGAAGGAGAAGGTGAAGTCAGGAGGGTGAATCAGAAGAAGCAGAAGAAGGAGAAGGAGAAGGTGAAGTCTGGAGGGTGAATCAGAAGAATCAGAAGAAGGAGAAGGAGAAGGTGAAGTCTGGAGGGTGAATCAGAAGAAGCCGAAGAAGGAGAAGGAGAAGGTGAAGTCTGGAGGGTGAATCAGAAGAAGCAGAAGAAGGAGAAGGAGAAGGTGAAATCAGGAGGGTGAATCAGAAGAAGCAGAAGAAGGAGAAGGAGAAGGTGAAGTTAGGAGGGTGAATCAGAAGAAGCAGAAGAAGGAGAAGGAGCAGGTGATGTCAGCGGGATGAAGCAGAAGAAGTAGAAGAAGGAGAAGGAGAAGGTGA
The DNA here is from genome assembly GCF_052327205.1 of Somniosus microcephalus. Classification (NCBI taxonomy): domain Eukaryota; kingdom Metazoa; phylum Chordata; class Chondrichthyes; order Squaliformes; family Somniosidae; genus Somniosus; species Somniosus microcephalus. The sequence continues at coordinate 22,365 of NW_028225787.1, forward strand.
AGTCAGGACGGTGAAGCAGAAGAAGCAGAAGAAGGAGAAGGAGAATGTGAAGTCTGGAGGGTGAATCAGAATAAGTAGAAGAAGGAGAAGGAGAAGGTCAAGTCTGGAGGGTGAATCAGAAGAAGTAGAAGAAGGAGAAGGAGAAGGTGAAGTCTGGAGGGTGAATCAGAAGAAGCAGAAGAAGGAAAAGGAGAAGGTGAAGTCTGGAGGGTGAATCAGAAGAAGTAGAAGAAGGAGAAGGAGAAGGTGAAGTCTGGAGGGTGAAGCAGAAGAAGTAGAAGAAGGAGAAGGAGAAGGTGAAGTAAGGAGGGTGAATCAGAAGAAGCAGAAGAAGGAGAAGGAGAAGGTGAAGTCTGGAGTGTGAAGCAGAAGAAGCAAAAGAAGGAGAAGGAGAAGGTGAAGTCTGGAGGGTGAATCAGAAGAAGTAGAAGAAGGAGAAGGAGAAGGTGAAGTCTGGAGGGTGAAGCAGAAGAAGTAGAAGAAGGAGAAGGAGAAGGTGAAGTCAGGAGGGTGAATCAGAAGAAGTAGAAGAAGGAGAAGGAGAAGGTGAAGTCAGGAGGGTGAATCAGAAGAAGCAGAAGAAGGAGAAGGAGAAGGTGAAGTCTGGAGGGTGAATCAGAAGAATCAGAAGAAGGAGAAGGAGAAGGTGAAGTCTGGAGGGTGAATCAGAAGAAGCAGAAGAAAGAGAAGGAGAAGGTGAAGTCTGGAGGGTGAATCAGAAGAAGCAGAAGAAGGAAAAGGAGAAGGTGAAGTCTGGAGGGTGAAACAGAAGAAGCAGAATAAGGAGAAGGAGAAGGTGAAGTCAGGAGGGTGAATCAGAAGAAGCAGAAGAAGGAGAAGGAGAAGGTGAAGTAAGGAGGGTGAATCAGAAGAAGCAGAAGAAGGAGAAGGAGAAGGTGAAGTCTGGAGTGTGAAGCAGAAGAAGCAAAAGAAGGAGAAGGAGAAGGTGAAGTCTGGAGGGTGAATCAGAAGAAGTAGAAGAAGGAGAAGGAGAAGGTGAAGTCAGGAGGGTGAATCAGAAGAAGTAGAAGAAGGAGAAGGAGAAGGTGAAGTCAGGAGGGTGAATCAGAAGAAGCAGAAGAAGGAGAAGGAGAAGGTGAAGTCTGGAGGGTGAATCAGAAGAATCAGAAGAAGGAGAAGGAGAACTTGAAGTCTGGAGGGTGAATCAGAAGAAGCAGAAGAAAGAGAAGGAGAAGGTGAAGTCTGGAGGGTGAATCAGAAGAAGTAGAAGAAGGAGAAGGAGAAGGTGAAGTCTGGAGGGTGAAGCAGAAGAAGTAGAAGAAGGAGAAGGAGAAGGTGAAGTCAGGAGGGTGAATCAGAAGAAGCAGAAGAAGGAGAAGGAGAAGGTGAAGTCTGGAGAGTGAATCAGAAGAATCAGAAGAAGGAGAAGGAGAAGGTGAAGTCTGGAGGGTGAATCAGAAGAAGCAGAGGAAGGAGAAGGAGAAGGTGAAGTCTGGAGGGTGAATCAGAAGAAGCAGAATAAGGAGAAGGAGAAGGTAAAGTCTGGAGGGTGAATCAGAAGAAGCAGAATAAGGAGAAGGAGAAGGTGAAGTCTGGAGGGTGAATCAGAAGAAGCAGAAGAAGGAGAAGGAGAAGATGAAGTCTGGAGGGTGAATCAGAAGAAGTAGAAGAAGGAGAAGGAGAAGGTGAAGTATGGAGGGTGAAGCAGAAGAAGTAGAAGAAGGAGAAGGAGAAGGTGAAGTCAGGAGGGTGAATCAGAAGAAGTAGAAGAAGAAGAAGGAGAAGGTGAAGTCAGGAGGGTGAATCAGAAGAAGCAGAAGAAGGAGAAGGAGAAGGTGAAGTCTGGAGGGTGAATCAGAAGAATCAGAAGAAGGAGAAGTAGAAGGTGAAGTCTGGAGGGTGAATCAGAAGAAGCAGAAGAAAGAGAAGGAGAAGGTGAAGTCTGGAGGGTGAAGCAGAAGAAACAGAAGAAGGAGAAGGAGAAGGTGAAGACTGGAGGGTGAATCAGAAGAAGTAGAAGAAGGAGAAGGAGAAGGTGAAGTCTGGAGGGTGAATCAGAAGAAGTAGAAGAAGGAGAAGGAGAAGGTGAAGTCTGGAGGGTGAATCAGAAGAAGCAGAAGAAGGAGAAGGAGAAGGAGAAGTCTGGAGGGTGAATCAGAAGAAGCAGAAGAAGGAGAAGGAGAAGGTGAAGTCTGGAGGGTGAAGCAGAAGAAGTAGAAGAAGGAGAAGGAGAAGGTGAAGTCAGGAGGGTGAATCAGAAGAAGTAGAAGAAGGAGAAGGAGAAGGTGAAGTCAGGAGGGTGAATCAGAAGAAGCAGAAGAAGGAGAAGGAGAAGGTGAAGTCTGGAGGGTGAATCAGAAGAATCAGAAGAAGGAGAAGGAGAAGGTGAAGTCTGGAGGGTGAATCAGAAGAAGCCGAAGAAGGAGAAGGAGAAGGTGAAGTCTGGAGGGTGAATCAGAAGAAGCAGAAGAAGGAGAAGGAGAAGGTGAAATCAGGAGGGTGAATCAGAAGAAGCAGAAGAAGGAGAAGGAGAAGGTGAAGTTAGGAGGGTGAATCAGAAGAAGCAGAAGAAGGAGAAGGAGCAGGTGATGTCAGCGGGATGAAGCAGAAGAAGTAGAAGAAGGAGAAGGAGAAGGTGAAGTCAGGACGGTGAAGCAGAAGAAGCAGAAGAAGGAGAAGGAGAATGTGAAGTCTGGAGGGTGAATCAGAATAAGTAGAAGAAGGAGAAGGAGAAGGTCAAGTCTGGAGGGTGAATCAGAAGAAGTAGAAGAAGGAGAAGGAGAAGGTGAAGTCTGGAGGGTGAATCAGAAGAAGCAGAAGAAGGAAAAGGAGAAGGTGAAGTCTGGAGGGTGAATCAGAAGAAGTAGAAGAAGGAGAAGGAGAAGGTGAAGTCTGGAGGGTGAAGCAGAAGAAGTAGAAGAAGGAGAAGGAGAAGGTGAAGTAAGGAGGGTGAATCAGAAGAAGCAGAAGAAGGAGAAGGAGAAGGTGAAGTCTGGAGTGTGAAGCAGAAGAAGCAAAAGAAGGAGAAGGAGAAGGTGAAGTCTGGAGGGTGAATCAGAAGAAGTAGAAGAAGGAGAAGGAGAAGGTGAAGTCTGGAGGGTGAAGCAGAAGAAGTAGAAGAAGGAGAAGGAGAAGGTGAAGTCAGGAGGGTGAATCAGAAGAAGTAGAAGAAGGAGAAGGAGAAGGTGAAGTCAGGAGGGTGAATCAGAAGAAGCAGAAGAAGGAGAAGGAGAAGGTGAAGTCTGGAGGGTGAATCAGAAGAATCAGAAGAAGGAGAAGGAGAAGGTGAAGTCTGGAGGGTGAATCAGAAGAAGTAGAAGAAGGAGAAGGAGAAGGTGAAGTCTGGAGGGTGAATCAGAAGAAGTAGAAGAAGGAGAAGGAGAAGGTGAAGTCTGGAGGGTGAATCAGAAGAAGCAGAAGAAGGAGAAGGAGAAGGAGAAGTCTGGAGGGTGAATCAGAAGAAGCAGAAGAAGGAGAAGGAGAAGGTGAAGTCTGGAGGGTGAAGCAGAAGAAGTAGAAGAAGGAGAAGGAGAAGGTGAAGTCAGGAGGGTGAATCAGAAGAAGTAGAAGAAGGAGAAGGAGAAGGTGAAGTCAGGAGGGTGAATCAGAAGAAGCAGAAGAAGGAGAAGGAGAAGGTGAAGTCTGGAGGGTGAATCAGAAGAATCAGAAGAAGGAGAAGGAGAAGGTGAAGTCTGGAGGGTGAATCAGAAGAAGCCGAAGAAGGAGAAGGAGAAGGTGAAGTCTGGAGGGTGAATCAGAAGAAGCAGAAGAAGGAGAAGGAGAAGGTGAAATCAGGAGGGTGAATCAGAAGAAGCAGAAGAAGGAGAAGGAGAAGGTGAAGTTAGGAGGGTGAATCAGAAGAAGCAGAAGAAGGAGAAGGAGCAGGTGATGTCAGCGGGATGAAGCAGAAGAAGTAGAAGAAGGAGAAGGAGAAGGTGAAGTCAGGACGGTGAAGCAGAAGAAGCAGAAGAAGGAGAAGGAGAATGTGAAGTCTGGAGGGTGAATCAGAATAAGTAGAAGAAGGAGAAGGAGAAGGTCAAGTCTGGAGGGTGAATCAGAAGAAGTAGAAGAAGGAGAAGGAGAAGGTGAAGTCTGGAGGGTGAATCAGAAGAAGCAGAAGAAGGAAAAGGAGAAGGTGAAGTCTGGAGGGTGAATCAGAAGAAGTAGAAGAAGGAGAAGGAGAAGGTGAAGTCTGGAGGGTGAAGCAGAAGAAGTAGAAGAAGGAGAAGGAGAAGGTGAAGTAAGGAGGGTGAATCAGAAGAAGCAGAAGAAGGAGAAGGAGAAGGTGAAGTCTGGAGTGTGAAGCAGAAGAAGCAAAAGAAGGAGAAGGAGAAGGTGAAGTCTGGAGGGTGAATCAGAAGAAGTAGAAGAAGGAGAAGGAGAAGGTGAAGTCTGGAGGGTGAAGCAGAAGAAGTAGAAGAAGGAGAAGGAGAAGGTGAAGTCAGGAGGGTGAATCAGAAGAAGTAGAAGAAGGAGAAGGAGAAGGTGAAGTCAGGAGGGTGAATCAGAAGAAGCAGAAGAAGGAGAAGGAGAAGGTGAAGTCTGGAGGGTGAATCAGAAGAATCAGAAGAAGGAGAAGGAGAAGGTGAAGTCTGGAGGGTGAATCAGAAGAAGCAGAAGAAAGAGAAGGAGAAGGTGAAGTCTGGAGGGTGAATCAGAAGAAGCAGAAGAAGGAAAAGGAGAAGGTGAAGTCTGGAGGGTGAAACAGAAGAAGCAGAATAAGGAGAAGGAGAAGGTGAAGTCAGGAGGGTGAATCAGAAGAAGCAGAAGAAGGAGAAGGAGAAGGTGAAGTAAGGAGGGTGAATCAGAAGAAGCAGAAGAAGGAGAAGGAGAAGGTGAAGTCTGAAGTGTGAAGCAGAAGAAGCAAAAGAAGGAGAAGGAGAAGGTGAAGTCTGGAGGGTGAATCAGAAGAAGTAGAAGAAGGAGAAGGAGAAGGTGAAGTCAGGAGGGTGAATCAGAAGAAGGAGAAGAAGGAGAAGGAGAAGGTGAAGTCAGGAGGGTGAATCAGAAGAAGCAGAAGAAGGAGAAGGAGAAGGTGAAGTCTGGAGGGTGAATCAGAAGAATCAGAAGAAGGAGAAGGAGAACTTGAAGTCTGGAGGGTGAATCAGAAGAAGCAGAAGAAAGAGAAGGAGAAGGTGAAGTCTGGAGGGTGAATCAGAAGAAGCAGAAGAAGGAGAAGGAGAAGGTGAAGTCTGGAGGGAGAAGCAGAAGAAGTAGAAGAAGGAAAAGGAGAAGGTGAAGTCTGGAGGGTGAATCAGAAGAAGTAGAAGAAAGAGAAGGAGAAGGTGAAGTCTGGAGGGTGAAGCAGAAGAAACAGAAGAAGGAGAAGGTGAAGACTGGAGGGTGAATCAGAAGAAGTAGAAGAAGGAGAAAGAGAAGGTGAAGTCTGGAGGGTGAATCAGAAGAAGTAGAAGAAGGAGAAGGAGAAGGTGAAGTCTGGGGGGTGAATCAGAAGAAGCAGAAGAAGGAGAAGGAGAAGGTGAAGTCTGGAGGGTGAATCAGAAGAAGCAGAAGAAGGAGAAGGAGAAGATGAAGTCTGGAGGGTGAATCAGAAGAAGTAGAAGAAGGAGAAGGAGAAGGTGAAGTCTGGAGGGTGAATCAGAAGTAGTAGAAGAAGGAGAAGGAGAAGGTGAAGTCTGGACGGTGAATCAGAAGAAACAGAAGAAGGAGAAGGAGAAGGTGAAGTCTGGAGGGTGAATCAGAAGAAGTAGAAGAAGGAGAAGGAGAAGGTGTAGTCTGGAGGGTGAATCAGAAGAAGTAGACGAAGGAGAAGGAGAAGGTGAAGTCTGGAGGGTGAATCAGAAGAAGCAGAAGAAGGAGAAGGAGAAGGTGAAGTCTGGAGGGTGAATCAGAAGAAGCAGAAGAAGGAGAAGGAGAAGGTGAAGTCTGGAGGGTGAATCAGAAGAAGCAGAATAAGGAGAAGGAGAAGGTGAAGTCTGGAGGGTGAATCAGAAGAAGCAGAAAAAGGAGAAGGAGAAGGTGAAGTCTGAAGGGTGAATCAGAAGAAGTAGAAGAAGGAGAAGGAGAAGGTGAAGTCTGGAGGGTGAAGCAGAAGAAGTAGAAGAAGGAGCAGGAGAAGGTGAAGTCAGGAGGGTGAATCAGAAGAAGTAGAAGAAGGAGAAGGAGAAGATGAAGTCAGGAGGGTGAATCATAAGAAGCAGAAGAAGGAGAAGGAGAAGGTGAAGTCTGGAGGGTGAATCAGAAGAATCAGAAGAAGGAGAAGGAGAAGGTGAAGTCTGGAGGGTGAATCAGAAGAAGCAGAAGAAGGAGAAGGAGAAGGTGAAGTCTGGAGGGAGAAGCAGAAGAAGTAGAAGAAGGAGAAGGAGAAGGTGAAGTCTGGAGGGTGAATCAGAAGAAGTAGAAGAAGGAGAAGGAGAAGGTGAAGTCTGGAGGGTGAATCAGAAGAAGCAGAAGAAGGAGAAGGAGAAGGTGAAGTCTGGAGGGTGAATCAGAAGAAGCAGAAGAAGGAGAAGGAGAAGGTGAAGTTTGGAGGGTGAAACAGAAGAAGCAGAATAAGGAGAAGGAGAAGGTGAAGTCAGGAGGGTGAATCAGAAGAAGCAGAAGAAGGAGAAGGAGAAGGTGAAGTAAGGAGGGTGAATCAGAAGAAGCAGAAGAAGGAGAAGGAGAAGGTGAAGTCTGGAGTGTGAAGCAGAAGAAGCAAAAGAAGGAGAAGGAGAAGGTGAAGTCTGGAGGGTGAATCAGAAGAAGTAGAAGAAGGAGAAGGAGAAGGTGAAGTCTGGAGGGTGAAGCAGAAGAAGTAGAAGAAGGAGAAGGAGAAGGTGAAGTCAGGAGGGTGAATCAGAAGAAGTAGAAGAAGGAGAAGGAGAAGGTGAAGTCTGGAGGGTGAATCAGAAGAATCAGAAGAAGGAGAAGGAGAACTTGAAGTCTGGAGGGTGAATCAGAAGAAGCAGAAGAAAGAGAAGGAGAAGGTGAAGTCTGGAGGGTGAATCAGAAGAAGCAGAAGAAGGAGAAGGAGAAGGTGAAGTCTGGAGGGAGAAGCAGAAGAAGTAGAAGAAGGAGAAGGAGAAGGTGAAGTCTGGAGGGTGAATCAGAAGAAGTAGAAGAAGGAGAAGGAGAAGGTGAAGTCTGGAGGGTGAATCAGAAGAAGTAGAAGAAGGAGAAGGAGAAGGTGAAGTCTGGAGGGTGAATCAGAAGAAACAGAAGAAGGAGAAGGAGAAGGTGAAGTCTGGAGGGTGAATCAGAAGAAGTAGAAGAAGGAGAAGGAGAAGGTGTAGTCTGGAGGGTGAATCAGAAGAAGTAGACGAAGGAGAAGGAGAAGGTGAAGTCTGGAGGGTGAACCAGAAGAAGCAGAAGAAGGAGAAGGAGAAGGTGAAGTCTGGAGGGTGAATCAGAAGAAGTAGAAGAAGGAGAAGGAGAAGGTGAAGTCTGGAGGGTGAATCAGAAGAAGCAGAAGAAGGAGAAGGAGAAGGTGAAGTCTGGAGGGTGAATCAGAAGAAGCAGAAGAAGGAGAAGGAGAAGGTGAAGTCTGGAGGGTGAAACAGAAGAAGCAGAATAAGGAGAAGGAGAAGGTGAAGTCAGGAGGGTGAATCAGAAGAAGCAGAAGAAGGAGAAGGAGAAGGTGAAGTAAGGAGGGTGAATCAGAAGAAGCAGAAGAAGGAGAAGGAGAAGGTGAAGTCTGGAGTGTGAAGCAGAAGAAGCAAAAGAAGGAGAAGGAGAAGGTGAAGTCTGAAGGGTGAATCAGAAGAAGTAGAAGAAGGAGAAGGAGAAGGTGAAGTCTGGAGGGTGAAGCAGAAGAAGTAGAAGAAGGAGAAGGAGAAGGTGAAGTCAGGAGGGTGAATCAGAAGAAGTAGAAGAAGGAGAAGGAGAAGGTGAAGCCAGGAGGGTGAATCAGAAGAAGCAGAAGAAGGAGAAGGAGAAGGTGAAGTCTGGAGGGTGAATCAGAAGAATCAGAAGAAGGAGAAGGAGAAGGTGAAGTCTGGAGGGTGAATCAGAAGAAGCAGAAGAAAGAGAAGGAGAAGGTGAAGTCTGGAGGGTGAATCAGAAGAAGCAGAAGAAGGAGAAGGAGAAGGTGAAGTCAGGAGGGTGAATCAGAAGAAGCAGAAGAAGGAGAAGGAGCAGGTGATGTCAGGGGGATGAAGCAGAAGAAGTAGAAGAAGGAGAAGGAGAAGGTGAAGTCAGGACGGTGAAGCAGAAGAAGCAGAAGAAGGAAAAGGAGAAGGTGAAGTCTGAAGGGTGAATCAGAAGAAGTAGAAGAAGGAGAAGGAGAAGGTCAAGTCTGGAGGGTGAATCAGAAGAAGTAGAATAAGGAGAAGGAGAAGGTGAAGTCTGGAGGGTGAAGCAGAAGAAGTAGAAGAAGGAGAAGGAGAAGGTGAAGTCAGGAGGGTGAATCAGAAGAAGTAGAAGAAGGAGAAGGAGAAGGTGAAGTCAGGAGGGTGAATCAGAAGAAGCAGAAGAAGGAGAAGGAGAAGGAGAAGTCTGGAGGGTGAATCAGAAGAATCAGAAGAAGGAGAAGGAGAAGGTGAAGTCTGGAGGGTGAATCAGAAGAAGCAGAAGAAAGAGAAGGAGAAGGTGAAGTCTGGAGGGTGAATCAGAAGAAGTAGAAGAAGGAGAAGGAGAAGGTGAAGTCTGGAGTGTGAATCAGAAGAAGCAGAAGAAGGAGAAGGAGAAGGTGAAGTCTAGAGGGTGAATCAGAAGAAGCAGAATAAGGAGAAGGAGAAGGTGAAGTCTGGAGGGTGAATCAGAAGAAGCAGAAGAAGGAGAAGGAGAAGGTGAAGTCTGGAGGGTGAATCAGAAGAAGTAGAAGAAGGAGAAGGAGAAGGTGAAGTCTGGAGGGTGAAGCAGAAGAAGTAGAAGAAGGAGAAGGAGAAGGTGAAGTCAGGAGGGTGAATCAGAAGAAGCAGAAGAAGGAGAAGGAGAAGGTGAAGTCTGGAGAGTGAATCAGAAGAATCAGAAGAAGGAGAAGGAGAAGGTGAAGTCTGGAGGGTGAATCAGAAGAAGCAGAGGAAGGAGAAGGAGAAGGTGAAGTCTGGAGGGTGAATCAGAAGAAGCAGAATAAGGAGAAGGAGAAGGTAAAGTCTGGAGGGTGAATCAGAAGAAGCAGAATAAGGAGAAGGAGAAGGTGAAGTCTGGAGGGTGAATCAGAAGAAGCAGAAGAAGGAGAAGGAGAAGATGAAGTCTGGAGGGTGAATCAGAAGAAGTAGAAGAAGGAGAAGGAGAAGGTGAAGTATGGAGGGTGAAGCAGAAGAAGTAGAAGAAGGAGAAGGAGAAGGTGAAGTCAGGAGGGTGAATCAGAAGAAGTAGAAGAAGAAGAAGGAGAAGGTGAAGTCAGGAGGGTGAATCAGAAGAAGCAGAAGAAGGAGAAGGAGAAGGTGAAGTCTGGAGGGTGAATCAGAAGAATCAGAAGAAGGAGAAGTAGAAGGTGAAGTCTGGAGGGTGAATCAGAAGAAGCAGAAGAAAGAGAAGGAGAAGGTGAAGTCTGGAGGGTGAAGCAGAAGAAACAGAAGAAGGAGAAGGAGAAGGTGAAGACTGGAGGGTGAATCAGAAGAAGTAGAAGAAGGAGAAGGAGAAGGTGAAGTCTGGAGGGTGAATCAGAAGAAGTAGAAGAAGGAGAAGGAGAAGGTGAAGTCTGGAGGGTGAATCAGAAGAAGCAGAAGAAGGAGAAGGAGAAGGAGAAGTCTGGAGGGTGAATCAGAAGAAGCAGAAGAAGGAGAAGGAGAAGGTGAAGTCTGGAGGGTGAAGCAGAAGAAGTAGAAGAAGGAGAAGGAGAAGGTGAAGTCAGGAGGGTGAATCAGAAGAAGTAGAAGAAGGAGAAGGAGAAGGTGAAGTCAGGAGGGTGAATCAGAAGAAGCAGAAGAAGGAGAAGGAGAAGGTGAAGTCTGGAGGGTGAATCAGAAGAATCAGAAGAAGGAGAAGGAGAAGGTGAAGTCTGGAGGGTGAATCAGAAGAAGCCGAAGAAGGAGAAGGAGAAGGTGAAGTCTGGAGGGTGAATCAGAAGAAGCAGAAGAAGGAGAAGGAGAAGGTGAAATCAGGAGGGTGAATCAGAAGAAGCAGAAGAAGGAGAAGGAGAAGGTGAAGTTAGGAGGGTGAATCAGAAGAAGCAGAAGAAGGAGAAGGAGCAGGTGATGTCAGCGGGATGAAGCAGAAGAAGTAGAAGAAGGAGAAGGAGAAGGTGAAGTCAGGACGGTGAAGCAGAAGAAGCAGAAGAAGGAGAAGGAGAATGTGAAGTCTGGAGGGTGAATCAGAATAAGTAGAAGAAGGAGAAGGAGAAGGTCAAGTCTGGAGGGTGAATCAGAAGAAGTAGAAGAAGGAGAAGGAGAAGGTGAAGTCTGGAGGGTGAATCAGAAGAAGCAGAAGAAGGAAAAGGAGAAGGTGAAGTCTGGAGGGTGAATCAGAAGAAGTAGAAGAAGGAGAAGGAGAAGGTGAAGTCTGGAGGGTGAAGCAGAAGAAGTAGAAGAAGGAGAAGGAGAAGGTGAAGTAAGGAGGGTGAATCAGAAGAAGCAGAAGAAGGAGAAGGAGAAGGTGAAGTCTGGAGTGTGAAGCAGAAGAAGCAAAAGAAGGAGAAGGAGAAGGTGAAGTCTGGAGGGTGAATCAGAAGAAGTAGAAGAAGGAGAAGGAGAAGGTGAAGTCTGGAGGGTGAAGCAGAAGAAGTAGAAGAAGGAGAAGGAGAAGGTGAAGTCAGGAGGGTGAATCAGAAGAAGTAGAAGAAGGAGAAGGAGAAGGTGAAGTCAGGAGGGTGAATCAGAAGAAGCAGAAGAAGGAGAAGGAGAAGGTGAAGTCTGGAGGGTGAATCAGAAGAATCAGAAGAAGGAGAAGGAGAAGGTGAAGTCTGGAGGGTGAATCAGAAGAAGCAGAAGAAAGAGAAGGAGAAGGTGAAGTCTGGAGGGTGAATCAGAAGAAGCAGAAGAAGGAAAAGGAGAAGGTGAAGTCTGGAGGGTGAAACAGAAGAAGCAGAATAAGGAGAAGGAGAAGGTGAAGTCAGGAGGGTGAATCAGAAGAAGCAGAAGAAGGAGAAGGAGAAGGTGAAGTAAGGAGGGTGAATCAGAAGAAGCAGAAGAAGGAGAAGGAGAAGGTGAAGTCTGGAGTGTGAAGCAGAAGAAGCAAAAGAAGGAGAAGGAGAAGGTGAAGTCTGGAGGGTGAATCAGAAGAAGTAGAAGAAGGAGAAGGAGAAGGTGAAGTCTGGAGGGTGAAGCAGAAGAAGTAGAAGAAGGAGAAGGAGAAGGTGAAGTCAGGAGGGTGAATCAGAAGAAGTAGAAGAAGGAGAAGGAGAAGGTGAAGTCAGGAGGGTGAATCAGAAGAAGCAGAAGAAGGAGAAGGAGAAGGTGAAGTCTGGAGGGTGAATCAGAAGAATCAGAAGAAGGAGAAGGAGAAGGTGAAGTCTGGAGGGTGAATCAGAAGAAGCAGAAGAAAGAGAAGGAGAAGGTGAAGTCTGGAGGGTGAATCAGAAGAAGCAGAAGAAGGAGAAGGAGAAGGTGAAGTCAGGAGGGTGAATCAGAAGAAGCAGAAGAAGGAGAAGGAGAAGGTGAAGTTAGGAGGGTGAATCAGAAGAAGCAGAAGAAGGAGAAGGAGCAGGTGATGTCAGGGGGATGAAGCAGAAGAAGTAGATGAAGGAGAAGGAGAAGGTGAAGTCAGGACGGTGAAGCAGAAGAAGCAGAAGAAGGAGAAGGAGAAGGTGAAGTCTGGAGGGTGAATCAGAAGAAGTAGAAGAAGGAGAAGGAGAAGGTCAAGTCTGGAGGGTGAATCAGAAGAAGTAGAATAAGGAGAAGGACAAGGTGAAGTCTGGAGGGTGAAGCAGAAGAAGTAGAAGAAGGAGAAGGAGAAGGTGAAGTCAGGAGGGTGAATCAGAAGAAGTAGAAGAAGGAGAAGGAGAAGGTGAAGTCAGGAGGGTGAATCAGAAGAAGCAGAAGAAGGAGAAGGAGAAGGTGAAGTCTGGAGGGTGAAGCAGAAGAAGTAGAAGAAGGAGAAGGAGAAGGTGAAGTCAGGAGGGTGAATCAGAAGAAGCAGAAGAAGGAGAAGGAGAAGGTGAAGTCTGGAGGGTGAATCAGAAGAATCAGAAGAAGGAGAAGGAGAAGGTGAAGTCTGGAGGGTGAATCAGAAGAAGCAGAGGAAGGAGAAGGAGAAGGTGAAGTCTGGAGGGTGAATCAGAAGAAGCAGAATAAGGAGAAGGAGAAGGTGAAGTCTGGAGGGTGAATCAGAAGAAGCAGAATAAGGAGAAGGAGAAGGTGAAGTCTGGAGGGTGAATCAGAAGAAGCAGAAGAAGGAGAAGGAGAAGATGAAGTCTGGAGGGTGAATCAGAAGAAGTAGAAGAAGGAGAAGGAGAAGGTGAAGTCTGGAGGGTGAAGCAGAAGAAGTAGAAGAAGGAGAAGGAGAAGGTGAAGTCAGGAGGGTGAATCAGAAGAAGTAGAAGAAGAAGAAGGAGAAGGTGAAGTCAGGAGGGTGAATCAGAAGAAGCAGAAGAAGGAGAAGGAGAAGGTGAAGTCTGGAGGGTGAATCAGAAGAATCAGAAGAAGGAGAAGTAGAAGGTGAAGTCTGGAGGGTGAATCAGAAGAAGCAGAAGAAAGAGAAGGAGAAGGTGAAGTCTGGAGGGTGAAGCAGAAGAAACAGAAGAAGGAGAAGGAGAAGGTGAAGACTGGAGGGTGAATCAGAAGAAGTAGAAGAAGGAGAAGGAGAAGGTGAAGTCTGGAGGGTGAATCAGAAGAAGTAGAAGAAGGAGAAGGAGAAGGTGAAGTCTGGAGGGTGAATCAGAAGAAGCAGAAGAAGGAGAAGGAGAAGGAGAAGTCTGGAGGGTGAATCAGAAGAAGCAGAAGAAGGAGAAGGAGAAGGTGAAGTCTGGAGGGTGAAGCAGAAGAAGTAGAAGAAGGAGAAGGAGAAGGTGAAGTCAGGAGGGTGAATCAGAAGAAGTAGAAGAAGGAGAAGGAGAAGGTGAAGTCAGGAGGGTGAATCAGAAGAAGCAGAAGAAGGAGAAGGAGAAGGTGAAGTCTGGAGGGTGAATCAGAAGAATCAGAAGAAGGAGAAGGAGAAGGTGAAGTCTGGAGGGTGAATCAGAAGAAGCCGAAGAAGGAGAAGGAGAAGGTGAAGTCTGGAGGGTGAATCAGAAGAAGCAGAAGAAGGAGAAGGAGAAGGTGAAATCAGGAGGGTGAATCAGAAGAAGCAGAAGAAGGAGAAGGAGAAGGTGAAGTTAGGAGGGTGAATCAGAAGAAGCAGAAGAAGGAGAAGGAGCAGGTGATGTCAGCGGGATGAAGCAGAAGAAGTAGAAGAAGGAGAAGGAGAAGGTGAAGTCAGGACGGTGAAGCAGAAGAAGCAGAAGAAGGAGAAGGAGAATGTGAAGTCTGGAGGGTGAATCAGAATAAGTAGAAGAAGGAGAAGGAGAAGGTCAAGTCTGGAGGGTGAATCAGAAGAAGTAGAAGAAGGAGAAGGAGAAGGTGAAGTCTGGAGGGTGAAGCAGAAGAAATAGAAGAAGGAGAAGGAGAAGTTGAAGTCAGGAGGGTGAATCAGAAGAAGTAGAAGAAGGAGAAGGAGAAGGTGAAGTCAGGAGTGTGAATCAGAAGAAGCAGAAGAAGGAGAAGGAGAAGGTGAAGTCTGGAGGGTGAATCAGAAGAAGTAGAAGAAGGAGAAGGAGAAGGTGTTGTCTGGAGGGTGAATCAGAAGAAGTAGACGAAGAAGAAGGAGAAGGTGAAGTCTGGAGGGTGAATCAGAAGAAGCAGAAGAAGGAAAAGGAGAAGGTGAAGTCTGGAGGGTGAATCAGAAGAAGTAGAAGAAGGAGAAGGAGAAGGTGAAGTATGGAGGGTGAATCAGAAGAAGCAGAAGAAGGAGAAGGAGAAGGTGAAGTCTGGAGGGTGAAGCAGAAGAAGCAGAAGAAGGAGAAGGAGAAGGTGAAGTCTGGAGGATGAAGCAGAAGAAGTAGAAGAAGGAGAAGGAGAAGGTGAAGTAAGGAGGGTGAATCAGAAGAAGCAGAAGAAGGAGAAGGAGAAGGTGAAGTCTGGAGTGTGAAGCAGAAGAAGCAAAAGAAGGAGAAGGAGAAGGTGAAGTCTGGAGGGTGAATCAGAAGAAGTAGAAGAAGGAGAAGGAGAAGGTGAAGTCTGGAGGGTGAAGCAGAAGAAGTAGAAGAAGGAGAAGGAGAAGGTGAAGTCAGGAGGGTGAATCAGAAGAAGTAGAAGAAGGAGAAGGAGAAGGTGAAGTCAGGAGGGTGAATCAGAAGAAGGAGAAGGAGAAGGTGAAGTCTGGAGGGTGAATCAGAAGAATCAGAAGAAGGAGAAGGAGAAGGTGAAGTCTGGAGGGTGAATCAGAAGAAGCAGAAGAAAGAGAAGGAGAAGGTGAAGTCTGGAGGGTGAATCAGAAGAAGCAGAAGAAGGAAAAGGAGAAGGTGAAGTCTGGAGAGTGAAACAGAAGAAGCAGAATAAGGAGAAGGAGAAGGTGAAGTCAGGAGGGTGAATCAGAAGAAGCAGAAGAAGGAGAAGGAGAAGGTGAAGTAAGGAGGGTGAATCAGAAGAAGCAGAAGAAGGAGAAGGAGAAGGTAAAGTCTGGAGTGTGAAGCAGAAGAAGCAAAAGAAGGAGAAGGAGAAGGTGAAGTCTGGAGGGTGAATCAGAAGAAGTAGAAGAAGGAGAAGGAGAAGGTGAAGTCTGGAGGGTGAAGCAGAAGAAGTAGAAGAAGGAGAAGGAGAAGGTGAAGTCAGGAGGGTGAATCAGAAGAAGTAGAAGAAGGAGAAGGAGAAGGTGAAGTCAGGAGGGTGAATCAGAAGAAGCAGAAGAAGGAGAAGGAGAAGGTGAAGTCTGGAGGGTGAATCAGAAGAATCAGAAGAAGGAGAAGGAGAAGGTGAAGTCTGGAGGGTGAATCAGAAGAAGCAGAAGAAAGAGAAGGAGAAGGTGAAGTCTGGAGGGTGAATCAGAAGAAGCAGAAGAAGGAGAAGGAGAAGGTGAAGTCAGGAGGGTGAATCAGAAGAAGCAGAAGAAAGAGAAGAAGAAGGTGAAGTTAGGAGGGTGAATCAGAAGAAGCAGAAGAAGGAGAAGGAGCAGGTGATGTCAGGGGGATGAAGCAGAAGAAGTAGAAGAAGGAGAAGGAGAAGGTGAAGTCAGGACGGTGAAGCAGAAGAAGCAGAAGAAGGAGAAGGAGAAGGTGAAGTCTGGAGGGTGAATCAGAAGAAGTAGAAGAAGGAGAAGGAGAAGGTCAAGTCTGGAGGGTGAATCAGAAGAAGTAGAATAAGGAGAAGGAGAAGGTGAAGTCTGGAGGGTGAAGCAGAAGAAGTAGAAGAAGGAGAAGGAGAAGGTGAAGTCAGGAGGTTGAATCAGAAGAAGTAGAAGAAGGAGAAGGAGAAGGTGAAGTCAGGAGGGTGAATCAGAAGAAGCAGAAGAAGGAGAAGGAGAAGGAGAAGTCTGGAGGGTGAATCAGAAGAATCAGAAGAAGGAGAAGGAGAAGGTGAAGTCTGGAGGGTGAATCAGAAGAAGCAGAAGAAAGAGAAGGAGAAGGTGAAGTCTGGAGGGTGAATCAGAAGAAGTAGAAGAAGGAGAAGGAGAAGGTGAAGTCTGGAGTGTGAATCAGAAGAAGCAGAAGAAGGAGAAGGAGAAGGTGAAGTCTAGAGGGTGAATCAGAAGAAGCAGAATAAGGAGAAGGAGAAGGTGAAGTCTGGAGGGTGAATCAGAAGAAGCAGAAGAAGGAGAAGGAGAAGGTGAAGTCTGGAGGGTGAATCAGAAGAAGTAGAAGAAGGAGAAGGAGAAGGTGAAGTCTGGAGGGTGAAGCAGAAGAAGTAGAAGAAGGAGAAGGAGAAGGTGAAGTCAGGCGGGTGAATCAGAAGAAGCAGAAGAAGGAGAAGGAGAAGGTGAAGTCTGGAGGGTGAATCAGAAGAATCAGAAGAAGGAGAAGGAGAAGGTGAAGTCTGGAGGGTGAATCAGAAGAAGCAGAGGAAGGAGAAGGAGAAGGTGAAGTCTGGAGGGTGAATCAGAAGAAGCAGAATAAGGAGAAGGAGAAGGTGAAGTCTGGAGGGTGAATCAGAAGAAGCAGAATAAGGAGAAGGAGAAGGTGAAGTCTGGAGGGTGAATCAGAAGAAGCAGAAGAAGGAGAAGGAGAAGATGAAGTCTGGAGGGTGAATCAGAAGAAGTAGAAGAAGGAGAAGGAGAAGGTGAAGTCTGGAGGGTGAAGCAGAAGAAGTAGAAGAAGGAGAAGGAGAAGGTGAAGTCAGGAGGGTGAATCAGAAGAAGTAGAAGAAGAAGAAGGAGAAGGTGAAGTCAGGAGGGTGAATCAGAAGAAGCAGAAGAAGGAGAAGGAGAAGGTGAAGTCTGGAGGGTGAATCAGAAGAATCAGAAGAAGGAGAAGTAGAAGGTGAAGTCTGGAGGGTGAATCAGAAGAAGCAGAAGAAAGAGAAGGAGAAGGTGAAGTCTGGAGGGTGAAGCAGAAGAAACAGAAGAAGGAGAAGGAGAAGGTGAAGACTGGAGGGTGAATCAGAAGAAGTAGAAGAAGGAGAAGGAGACGGTGAAGTCTGGAGGGTGAATCAGAAGAAGTAGAAGAAGGAGAAGGAGAAGGTGAAGTCTGGAGGGTGAATCAGAAGAAGCAGAAGAAGGAGAAGGAGAAGGAGAAGTCTGGAGGGTGAATCAGAAGAAGCAGAAGAAGGAGAAGGAGAAGGTGAAGTCTGGAGGGTGAAGCAGAAGAAGTAGAAGAAGGAGAAGGAGAAGGTGAAGTCAGGAGGGTGAATCAGAAGAAGTAGAAGAAGGAGAAGGAGAAGGTGAAGTCAGGAGGGTGAATCAGAAGAAGCAGAAGAAGGAGAAGGAGAAGGTGAAGTCTGGAGGGTGAATCAGAAGAATCAGAAGAAGGAGAAGGAGAAGGTGAAGTCTGGAGGGTGAATCAGAAGAACCGAAGAAGGAGAAGGAGAAGGTGAAGTCTGGAGGGTGAATCAGAAGAAGCAGAAGAAGGAGAAGGAGAAGGTGAAATCAGGAGGGTGAATCAGAAGAAGCAGAAGAAGGAGAAGGAGAAGGTGAAGTTAGGAGGGTGAATCAGAAGAAGCAGAAGAAGGAGAAGGAGCAGGTGATGTCAGCGGGATGAAGCAGAAGAAGTAGAAGAAGGAGAAGGAGAAGGTGAAGTCAGGACGGTGAAGCAGAAGAAGCAGAAGAAGGAGAAGGAGAATGTGAAGTCTGGAGGGTGAATGAGAATAAGTAGAAGAAGGAGAAGGAGAAGGTCAAGTCTGGAGGGTGAATCAGAAGAAGTAGAAGAAGGAGAAGGAGAAGGTGAAGTCTGGAGGGTGAAGCAGAAGAAGTAGAAGAAGGAGAAGGAGAAGGTGAAGTCAGGAGGGTGAATCAGAAGAAGTAGAAGAAGGAGAAGGAGAAGGTGAAGTCAGGAGGGTGAATCAGAAGAAGCAGAAGAAGGAGAAGGAGAAGGTGAAGTCTGGAGGGTGAATCAGAAGAAGTAGAAGAAGGAGAAGGAGAAGGTGTTGTCTGGAGGGTGAATCAGAAGAAGTAGACGAAGAAGAAGGAGAAGGTGAAGTCTGGAGGGTGAATCAGAAGAAGCAGAAGAAGGAAAAGGAGAAGGTGAAGTCTGGAGGGTGAATCAGAAGAAGCAGAAGAAGGAGAAGGAGAAGGTGAAGTCTGGAGGGTGAATCAGAAGAAGCAGAATAAGGTGAAGGAGAAGGTGAAGTCTGGAGGGTGAATCAGAAGAAGCAGAAAAAGGAGAAGGAGAAGGTGAAGTCTGAAGGGTGAATCAGAAGAAGTAGAAGAAGGAGAAGGAGAAGGTGAAGTCTGGAGGGTGAAGCAGAAGAAGTAGAAGAAGGAGAAGGAGAAGGTGAAGTCAGGAGGGTGAATCAGAAGAAGTAGAAGAAGGAGAAGGAGAAGGTGAAGTCAGGAGGGTGAATCAGAAGAAGCAGAAGAAGGAGAAGGAGAAGGTGAAGTCTGGAGGGTGTATCAGAAGAATCAGAAGAAGGAGAAGGTGAAGTCTGGAGGGTGAATCAGAATTAGCAGAAGAAAGAGAAGGAGAAGGTGAAGTCTGGAGGGTGAAGCAGAAGAAACAGAAGAAGGAGAAGGAGAAGGTGAAGACTGGAGGGTGAATCAGAAGAAGTAGAAGAAGGAGAAGGAGAAGGTGAAGTCTGGAGGGTGAATCAGAAGAAGTAGAAGAAGGAGAAGGAGAAGGTGATGTCTGGAGGGTGAATCAGAAGAAGCAGAAGAAGGAGAAGGAGAAGGTGAAGTCTGGAGGGTGAATCAGAAGAAGCAGAAGAAGGAGAAGGAGAAGGTGAAGTCTGGAGGGTGAATCAGAAGAAGTAGAAGAAGGAGAAGGAGAAGGTGAAGTCTGGAGGGTGAAGCAGAAGAAGTAGAAGAAGGAGAAGGAGAAGGTGAAGTCAGGCGGGTGAATCAGAAGAAGCAGAAGAAGGAGAAGGAGAAGGTGAAGTCTGGAGGGTGAATCAGAAGAATCAGAAGAAGGAGAAGGAGAAGGTGAAGTCTGGAGGGTGAATCAGAAGAAGCAGAGGAAGGAGAAGGAGAAGGTGAAGTCTGGAGGGTGAATCAGAAGAAGCAGAATAAGGAGAAGGAGAAGGTGAAGTCTGGAGGGTGAATCAGAAGAAGCAGAATAAGGAGAAGGAGAAGGTGAAGTCTGGAGGGTGAATCAGAAGAAGCAGAAGAAGGAGAAGGAGAAGATGAAGTCTGGAGGGTGAATCAGAAGAAGTAGAAGAAGGAGAAGGAGAAGGTGAAGTCTGGAGGGTGAAGCAGAAGAAGTAGAAGAAGGAGAAGGAGAAGGTGAAGTCAGGAGGGTGAATCAGAAGAAGTAGAAGAAGAAGAAGGAGAAGGTGAAGTCAGGAGGGTGAATCAGAAGAAGCAGAAGAAGGAGAAGGAGAAGGTGAAGTCTGGAGGGTGAATCAGAAGAATCAGAAGAAGGAGAAGTAGAAGGTGAAGTCTGGAGGGTGAATCAGAAGAAGCAGAAGAAAGAGAAGGAGAAGGTGAAGTCTGGAGGGTGAAGCAGAAGAAACAGAAGAAGGAGAAGGAGAAGGTGAAGACTGGAGGGTGAATCAGAAGAAGTAGAAGAAGGAGAAGGAGACGGTGAAGTCTGGAGGGTGAATCAGAAGAAGTAGAAGAAGGAGAAGGAGAAGGTGAAGTCTGGAGGGTGAATCAGAAGAAGCAGAAGAAGGAGAAGGAGAAGGAGAAGTCTGGAGGGTGAATCAGAAGAAGCAGAAGAAGGAGAAGGAGAAGGTGAAGTCTGGAGGGTGAAGCAGAAGAAGTAGAAGAAGGAGAAGGAGAAGGTGAAGTCAGGAGGGTGAATCAGAAGAAGTAGAAGAAGGAGAAGGAGAAGGTGAAGTCAGGAGGGTGAATCAGAAGAAGCAGAAGAAGGAGAAGGAGAAGGTGAAGTCTGGAGGGTGAATCAGAAGAATCAGAAGAAGGAGAAGGAGAAGGTGAAGTCTGGAGGGTGAATCAGAAGAACCGAAGAAGGAGAAGGAGAAGGTGAAGTCTGGAGGGTGAATCAGAAGAAGCAGAAGAAGGAGAAGGAGAAGGTGAAATCAGGAGGGTGAATCAGAAGAAGCAGAAGAAGGAGAAGGAGAAGGTGAAGTTAGGAGGGTGAATCAGAAGAAGCAGAAGAAGGAGAAGGAGCAGGTGATGTCAGCGGGATGAAGCAGAAGAAGTAGAAGAAGGAGAAGGAGAAGGTGAAGTCAGGACGGTGAAGCAGAAGAAGCAGAAGAAGGAGAAGGAGAATGTGAAGTCTGGAGGGTGAATGAGAATAAGTAGAAGAAGGAGAAGGAGAAGGTCAAGTCTGGAGGGTGAATCAGAAGAAGTAGAAGAAGGAGAAGGAGAAGGTGAAGTCTGGAGGGTGAAGCAGAAGAAGTAGAAGAAGGAGAAGGAGAAGGTGAAGTCAGGAGGGTGAATCAGAAGAAGTAGAAGAAGGAGAAGGAGAAGGTGAAGTCAGGAGGGTGAATCAGAAGAAGCAGAAGAAGGAGAAGGAGAAGGTGAAGTCTGGAGGGTGAATCAGAAGAAGTAGAAGAAGGAGAAGGAGAAGGTGTTGTCTGGAGGGTGAATCAGAAGAAGTAGACGAAGAAGAAGGAGAAGGTGAAGTCTGGAGGGTGAATCAGAAGAAGCAGAAGAAGGAAAAGGAGAAGGTGAAGTCTGGAGGGTGAATCAGAAGAAGCAGAAGAAGGAGAAGGAGAAGGTGAAGTCTGGAGGGTGAATCAGAAGAAGCAGAATAAGGTGAAGGAGAAGGTGAAGTCTGGAGGGTGAATCAGAAGAAGCAGAAAAAGGAGAAGGAGAAGGTGAAGTCTGAAGGGTGAATCAGAAGAAGTAGAAGAAGGAGAAGGAGAAGGTGAAGTCTGGAGGGTGAAGCAGAAGAAGTAGAAGAAGGAGAAGGAGAAGGTGAAGTCTGGAGGGTGTATCAGAAGAATCAGAAGAAGGAGAAGGTGAAGTCTGGAGGGTGAATCAGAATTAGCAGAAGAAAGAGAAGGAGAAGGTGAAGTCTGGAGGGTGAAGCAGAAGAAACAGAAGAAGGAGAAGGAGAAGGTGAAGACTGGAGGGTGAATCAGAAGAAGTAGAAGAAGGAGAAGGAGAAGGTGAAGTCTGGAGGGTGAATCAGAAGAAGTAGAAGAAGGAGAAGGAGAAGGTGATGTCTGGAGGGTGAATCAGAAGAAGCAGAAGAAGGAGAAGGAGAAGGTGAAGTCTGGAGGGTGAATCAGAAGAAGCAGAAGAAGGAGAAGGAGAAGATGAAGTCTGGAGGGTGAATCAGAAGAAGTAGAAGAAGGAGAAGGAGAAGGTGAGGTCTGGAGGGTGAATCAGAAGAAGCAGAAGAAGGAGAAGGAGAAGGTGAAGTCTGGAGGGTGAATCAGAAGAAGCAGAAGAAGGAGAAGGAGAAGGTGAAGTCTGGAGGGTGAATGAGAAGAAGCAGAAGAAGGAGAAGGAGAAGGTGAAGTCAGGAGGGTGAATCAGAAGAAGCAGAAGAAGGAGAAGGAGAAGGTGAAGTTAGGAGGGTGAATCAGAAGAAGCAGAAGAAGGAGAAGGAGCAGGTGATGTCAGGGGGATGAAGCAGAAGAAGTAGAAGAAGGAGAAGGAGAAGATGAAGTCTGGAGGGTGAATCAGAAGAAGCAGAAGAAGGTGAAGGAGAAGGTGAAGTCTGGAGGGTGAATCAGAAGAAGCAGAAAAAGGAGAAGGAGAAGGTGAAGTCTGAAGGGTGAATCAGAAGAAGTAGAAGAAGGAGAAGGAGAAGGTGAAGTCTGGAGGGTGAAGCAGAAGAAGTAGAAGAAGGAGAAGGAGAAGGTGAAGTCAGGAGGGTGAATCAGAAGAAGTAGAAGAAGGAGAAGGAGAAGGTGAAGTCAGGAGGGTGAATCAGAAGAAGCAGAAGAAGGAGAAGGAGAAGGTGAAGTCTGGAGGGTGTATCAGAAGAATCAGAAGAAGGAGAAGGAGAAGGTGAAGTCTGGAGGGTGAATCAGAAGAAGCAGAAGAAAGAGAAGGAGAAGGTGAAGTCTGGAGGGTGAAGCAGAAGAAACAGAAGAAGGAGAAGGAGAAGGTGAAGACTGGAGGGTGAATCAGAAGAAGTAGAAGAAGGAGAAGGAGAAGGTGAAGTCTGGAGGGTGAATCAGAAGAAGTAGAAGAAGGAGAAGGAGAAGGTGATGTCTGGAGGGTGAATCAGAAGAAGCAGAAGAAGGAGAAGGAGAAGGTGAAGTCTGGAGGGTGAATCAGAAGAAGCAGAAGAAGGAGAAGGAGAAGATGAAGTCTGGAGGGTGAATCAGAAGAAGTAGAAGAAGGAGAAGGAGAAGGTGAGGTCTGGAGGGTGAATCAGAAGAAGCAGAAGAAGGAGAAGGAGAAGGTGAAGTCTGGAGGGTGAATCAGAAGAAGCAGAAGAAGGAGAAGGAGAAGGTGAAGTCTGGAGGGTGAATCAGAAGAAGCAGAAGAAGGAGAAGGAGAAGGTGAAGTCAGGAGGGTGAATCAGAAGAAGCAGAAGAAGGAGAAGGAGAAGGTGAAGTTAGGAGGGTGAATCAGAAGAAGCAGAAGAAGGAGAAGGAGCAGGTGATGTCAGGGGGATGAAGCAGAAGAAGTAGAAGAAGGAGAAGGAGAAGGTGAAGTCTGGAGGGTGAATCAGAAGAAGCAGAAGAAGGAGAAGGAGAAGGTCAAATCTGGAGGGTGAATCAGAAGAAGTAGAAGAAGGAGAAGGAGAAGGTGAAGTCTGGAGGGTGAAGCAGAAGAAGTAGAAGAAGGAGAATGAGAAGGTGAAGTCAGGAGGTTGAATCAGAAGAAGTAGAAGAAGGAGAAGGAGAAGGTGAAGTCAGGAGGGTGAATCAGAAGAAGCAGAAGAAGGAGAAGAAGAAGGTGAAGTCTGGAGGGTGAATCAGAAGAATCAGAAGAAGGAGAAGGAGAAGGTGAAGTCTGGAGGGTGAATCAGAAGAAGCAGAAGAAAGAGAAGGAGAAGGTGAAGTCTGGAGGGTGAATCAGAAGAAGTAGAAGAAGGAGAAGGAGAAGGTGAAGTCTGGAGTGTGAATCAGAAGAAGCAGAAGAAGGAGAAGGAGAAGGTGAAGTCTGGAGGGTGAATCAGAAGAAGCAGAATAAGGAGAAGGAGAAGGTGAAGTCTGGAGGGTGAATCAGAAGAAGCAGAAGAAGGAGAAGGTGAAGTCTGGAGGGTGAATCAGAAGAAGTAGAAGAAGGAGAAGGAGAAGGTGAAGTCTGGAGGGTGAAGCAGAAGAAGTAGAAGAAGGAGAAGGAGAAGGTGAAGTCAGGAGGGTGAATCAGAAGAAGTAGAAGAAGGAGAAGGAGAAGGTGAAGTCAGGAGGGTGAATCAGAAGAAGCAGAAGAAGGAGAAGGAGAAGGTGAAGTCTGGAGGGTGAATCAGAAGAATCAGAAGAAGGAGAAGGAGAAGGTGAAGTCTGGAGGGTGAATCAGAAGAAGCAGAGGAAGGAGAAGGAGATGGTGAAGTCTGGAGGGTGAATCAGAAGAAGCAGAATAAGGAGAAGGAGATGGTGAAGTCTGAAGGGTGAATCAGAAGAAGCAGAATAAGGAGAAGGAGAAGGTGAAGTCTGGAGGGTGAATCAGAAGAAGCAGAAGAAGGAGAAGGAGAAGATGAAGTCTGGAGGGTGAATCAGAAGAAGTAGAAGAAGGAGAAGGAGAAGGTGAAGTCTGGAGGGTGAAGCAGAAGAAGTAGAAGAAGGAGAAGGAGAAGGTGAAGTCAGGAGGGTGAATCAGAAGAAGCAGAAGAAGGAGAAGGAGAAGGTAAAGTCTGGAGGGTGAATCAGAAGAATCAGAAGAAGGAGAAGGAGAAGGTGAAGTCTGGAGGGTGAATCAGAAGAAGCAGAAGAAAGAGAAGGAGAAGGTGAAGTCTGGAGGGTGAAGCAGAAGAAACAGAAGAAGGAGAAGGAGAAGGTGAAGACTGGAGGGTGAATCAGAAGAAGTAGAAGAAGGAGAAGGAGAAGGTGAAGTCTGGAGGGTGAATCAGAAGAAGTAGAAGAAGGAGAAGGAGAAGGTGAAGTCTGGAGGGTGAATCAGAAGAAGCAGAAGAAGGAGAAGGAGAAGGTGAAGTCTGGAGGGTGAATCAGAAGAAGCAGAAGAAGGAGAAGGAGAAGATGAAGTCTGGAGGGTGAATCAGAAGAAGTAGAAGAAGGAGAAGGAGAAGGTGAAGTCTGGAGGGTGAATCAGAAGTAGTAGAAGAAGGAGAAGGAGAAGGTGAAGTCTGGACGGTGAATCAGAAGAAACAGAAGAAGGAGAAGGAGAAGGTGAAGTCTGGAGGGTGAATCAGAAGAAGTAGAAGAAGGAGAAGGAGATGGTGTAGTCTGGAGGGTGAATCAGAAGAAGTAGACGAAGGAGAAGGAGAAGGAGAAGTCTGGAGGGTGAATCAGAAGAAGCAGAAGAAGGAGAAGGAGAAGGTGAAGTCTGGAGGGTGAAGCAGAAGAAGTAGAAGAAGGAGAAGGAGAAGGTGAAGTCAGGAAGGTGAATCAGAAGAAGCAGAAGAAGGAGAAGGAGAAGGTGAAGTCTGGAGGGTGAATCAGAAGAATCAGAAGAAGGAGAAGGAGAAGGTGAAGTCTGGAGGGTGAATCAGAAGAAGCAGAAGAAGGAGAAGGAGAAGGTGAAGTCAGGAGGGTGAATCAGAAGAAGCAGAAGAAGGAGAAGGAGAAGGTGAAGTTAGGAGGGTGAATCAGAAGAAGCAGAAGAAGGAGAAGGAGCAGGTGATGTCAGCGGGATGAAGCAGAAGAAGTAGAAGAAGGAGAAGGAGAAGCTGAAGTCAGGACGGTGAAGCAGAAGAAGCAGAAGAAGGAGAAGGAGAAGGTGAAGTCTGGAGGGTGAATCAGAATAAGTAGAAGAAGGAGAAGGAGAAGGTCAAGTCTGGAGGGTGAATCAGAAGAAGTAGAAGAAGGAGAAGGAGAAGGTGAAGTCAGGAGGGTGAATCAGAAGAAGCAGAAGAAGGAGAAGGAGAAGGTGAAGTCTGGAGGGTGAATCAGAAGAATCAGAAGAAGGAGAAGGAGAAGGTGAAGTCTGGAGGGTGAATCAGAAGAAGCAGAAGAAAGAGAAGGAGAAGGTGAAGTCTGGAGGGTGAATCAGAAGAAGCAGAAGAAGGAGAAGGAGAAGGTGAAGTCAGGAGGGTGAATCAGAAGAAGCAGAAGAAGGAGAAGGAGAAGGTGAAGTTAGGAGGGTGAATCAGAAGAAGCAGAAGAAGGAGAAGGAGCAGGTGATGTCAGGGGGATGAAGCAGAAGAAGTAGAAGAAGGAGAAGGAGAAGATGAAACCTGGAGGGTGAATCAGAAGAAGTAGAAGAAGGAGAAGGAGAAGGTGAGGTCTGGAGGGTGAATCAGAAGAAGTAGAAGAAGGAGAAGGAGAAGGTGAAGTCTGGAGGGTGAAACAGAAGAAGCAGAAGAAGGAGAAGGAGAAGGTGAAGTCAGGAGGGTGAATCAGAAGAAGCAGAAGAAGGAGAAGGAGAAGGTGAAGTCTGGAGGGTGAATCAGAAGAAGCAGAATAAGGAGAAGGAGAAGGTGAAGTCTGGAGGGTGAATCAGAAGAAGCAGAATAAGGAGAAGGAGAAGGTGAAGTCTGGAGGGTGAATCAGAAGAAGCAGAAGAAGGAGAAGGAGAAGATGAAGTCTGGAGGGTGAATCAGAAGAAGTAGAAGAAGGAGCAGGAGAAGGTGAAGTCTGGCGGGTGAAGCAGAAGAAGTAGAAGAAGGAGAAGGAGAAGGTGAAGTCAGGAGGGTGAATCAGAAGAAGTAGAAGAAGGAGAAGGAGAAGGTGAAGTCTGGAGGGTGAAGCAGAAGAAACAGAAGAAGGAGAAGGAGAAGGTGAAGACTGGAGGGTGAATCAGAAGAAGTGGAAGAAGGATAAGGAGAAGGTGAAGTCTGGAGGGTGAATCAGAAGAAGTAGAAGAAGGAGAAGGAGAAGGTGAAGTCTGGAGGGTGAATCAGAAGAAGCAGAAGAAGGAGAAGGAGAAGATGAAGTCTGGAGGGTGAATCAGAAGAAGTAGAAGAAGGAGAAGGAGAAGGTGAAGTCTGGAGGGTGAATCAGAAGAAGCAGAAGAAAGAGAAGGAGAAGGTGAAGTCTGGAGGGTGAATCAGAAGAAGTAGAAGAAGGAGAAGGAGAAGGTGAAGTCTGGAGGGTGAATCAGAAGAAGCAGAAGAAGGAGAAGGAGAAGGTGAAGTCTGGAGGGTGAATCAGAAGAAGCAGAAGAAGGAGAAGGAGAAGGTGAAGTCTGGAGGGTGAATCAGAAGAAGCAGAAGAAGGAGAAGGAGAAGTTGAAGTCTGGAGGGTGAATCAGAAGAAGCAGAATAAGGAGAAGTGAAGGTGAAGTATGGAGGGTGAATCAGAAGAAGCAGAAGAAGGAGAAGGAGAAGGTGAAGTCTGGAGGGTGAATCAGAAGAAGTAGAAGAAGGAGAAGGAGAAGGTGAAGTCTGGAGGGTGAAGCAGAAGAAGTAGAAGAAGGAGAAGGAGAAGGTGAAGTCAGGAGGGTGAATCAGAAGAAGTAGAAGAAGGAGAAGGAGAAGGTGAAGTCAGGAGGGTGAATCAGAAGAAGCAGAAGAAGGAGAAGGAGAAGGTGAAGTCTGGAGGGTGAATCAGAAGAAGCAGAATAAGGAGAAGGAGAAGGTGAAGTCTGGAGGGTGAATCAGAAGAAGGAGAAGAAGGAGAAGGAGAAGGTGAAGTCTGGAGGGTGAATCAGAAGAAGCAGAAGAAGGAGAAGGAGAAGATGAAGTCTGGAGGGTGAATCAGAAGAAGTAGAAGAAGGAGAAGGAGAAGGTGAAGTCTGGAGGGTGAATCAGAAGTAGTAGAAGAAGGAGAAGGAGAAGGTGAAGTCTGGACGGTGTATCAGAAGAAACAGAAGAAGGAGAAGGAGAAGGTGAAGTCTGGAGGGTGAATCAGAAGAAGTAGAAGAAGGAGAAGGAGAAGGTGAAGTCTGGAGGGTGAATCAGAAGAAGCAGACGAAGGAGATGGAGAAGGTGAAGTCTGGAGGGTGAATCAGAAGAAGTAGAAGAAGGAGAAGGAGAAGGTGAAGTCTGGAGGGTGAATCAGAAGAAGCAGAAGAAGGAGAAGGAGAAGGTGAAGTCTGGAGGGTGAATCAGAAGAAGCAGAAGAAGGAGAAGGAGAAGGTGAAGTCTGGAGGGTGAATCAGAAGAAGTAGAAGAAGGAGAAGGAGAAGGTGAAGTCTGGAGGGAGAATCAGAAGAAGTAGAAGAAGGAGAAGGAGAAGGTGAAGTCTGGAGGTTGAATCAGAAGAAGTAGAAGAAGGAGAAGGAGAAGGTGAAGTCTGGAGGGTGAAGCAGAAGAAGTAGAAGAAGGAGAAGGAGAAGGTGAAGTCAGGAGGGTGAATCAGAAGAAGTAGAAGAAGGAGAAGGAGAAGGTGAAGTCAGGAGGGTGAATCAGAAGAAGCAGAAGAAGGAGAAGGAGAAGGTGAAGTCTGGAGGGTGAATCAGAAGAATCAGAAGAAGGAGAAGGAGAAGGTGAAGTCTGGAGGGTGAATCAGAAGAAGCAGAAGAAAGAGAAGGAGATGGTGAAGTCTGGAGGGTGAATCAGAAGAAGTAGAAGAAGGAGAAGGAGAAGGTGAAGTCTGGATAGTGAATCAGAAGAAGCAGAGGAAGGAGAAGGAGAAGGTGAAGTCTGGAGGGTGAATCAGAAGAAGCAGAAGAAGTAGAAGGAGAAGGTGAAGTCTGGAGGGTGAATCAGAAGAAGCAGAAGAAGGAGAAGGAGAAGGTGAAGTCTGGAGGGTGAATGAGAAGAAGCAGAATAAGGAGAAGGAGAAGGTGAAGTCTGGAGGGTGAATCAGAAGAAGCAGAAGAAGGAGAAGGAGAAGGTGAAGTCTGGAGGGTGAATCAGAAGAAGTAGAAGAAGGAGAAGGAGAAGGTGAAGTCTGGAGGGTGAAGCAGAAGAAGGAGAAGGAGAAGGTGAAGTCAGGAGGGTGAATCAGAAGAAGTAGCAGAAGGAGAAGGAGAAGGTGAAATCAGGAGGGTGAATCAGAAGAAGCAGAAGAAGGAGAAGGAGAAGGTGAAGTCTGTAGGGTGAATCAGTAGAATCAGAAGAAGGAGAAGGAGAAGGTGAAGTCTGGAGGGTGAATCAGAAGAAGCAGAAGAAAGAGAAGGAGAAGGTGAAGTCTGGAGGGTGAAGCAGAAGAAACAGAAGAACGAGAAGGAGAAGGTGAAGACTGGAGGGTGAATCAGAAGAAGTAGAAGAAGGAGAAGGAGAAGGTGAAGTCTGGAGAGTGAATCAGAAGAAGTAGAAGAAGGAGAAGGAGAAGGTGAAGTCTGGAGGGTGAATCAGAAGAAGCAGAAGAAGGAGAAGGAGAAGGTGAAGTCTGGAGGGTGAATCAGAAGAAGCAGAAGAAGGAGAAGGAGAAGGTGAGGTCTGGAGGGTGAATCAGAAGAAGCAGAAGAAGGAGAAGGAGAAGGTGAAGTCTGGAGGGTGAATCAGAAGAAGCAGAAGAAGGAGAAGGAGAAGGTGAAGTCAGGCGGGTGAATCAGAAGAAGCAGAAGAAGGAGAAGGAGAAGGTTAAGTTAGGAGGGTGAATCAGAAGAAGCAGAAGAAGGAGAAGGAGCAGGTGATGTCAGGGGGATGAAGCAGAATAAGTAGAAGAAGGAGAAGGAGAAGGTGAAGTCAGGATGGTGAATCAGAAGAAGGAAAAGAAGGAGAAGGAGAAGGTGAAGTCAGGAGGGTGAATCAGAAGAAGCAGAAGAAGGAGAAGGAGACGGTGAAGTCTGGAGGGTGAATCAGAAGAATCAGAAGAAGGAGAAGGAGAAGGTGAAGTCTGGAGGGTGAATCAGAAGAAGCAGAAGAAAGAGAAGGAGAAGGTGAAGTCAGGACGGTGAAGCAGAAGAAGCAGAAGAAGGAGAAGGAGAAGGTGAAGTCTGGAGGGTGAATCAGAAGAAGTAGAAGAAGGAAAAGGAGAAGGTCAAGTCAGGAGGGTGAATCAGAAGAAGTAGAAGAAGGAGAAGGAGAAGGTGAAGTCTGGAGGGTGAATCAGAAGAAGCAGAATAAGGAGAAGGAGAAGGTGAAGTCTGGGGGGTGAATCAGAAGAAGCAGAATAAGGAGAAGGAGAAGGTAAAGTCTGGAGGGTGAATCAGAAGAAGCAGAAGAAGGAGAAGGAGAAGATGAAGTCTGGAGGGTGAATCAGAAGAAGTAGAAGAAGGAGAAGGAGAAGGTGAAGTCTGGCGGGTGAAGCAGAAGAAGTAGAAGAAGGAGAAGGAGAAGGTGAAGTCAGGAGGGTGAATCAGAAGAAGTAGAAGAAGGAGAAGGAGAAGGTGAAGTCAGGAGGGTGAATCAGAAGAAGCAGAAGAAGGAGAAGGAGAAGGTGAAGTCTGGAGGGTGAATCAGAAGAATCAGAAGAAGGAAAAGGAGAAGGTGAAGTCTGGAGGGTGAATCAGAAGAAGCAGAAGAAAGAGAAGGAGAAGGTGAAGTCTGGAGGGTGAAGCAGAAGAAACAGAAGAAGGAGAAGGAGAAGGTGAAGACTGGAGGGTGAATCAGAAGAAGTGGAAGAAGGATAAGGAGAAGGTGAAGTCTGGAGGGTGAATCAGAAGAAGTAGAAGAAGGAGAAGGAGAAGGTGAAGTCTGGAGGGTGAATCAGAAGAAGCAGAAGAAGGAGAAGGAGAAGATGAAGTCTGGAGGGTGAATCAGAAGAAGTAGAAGAAGGAGAAGGAGAAGGTGAAGTCTGGAGGGTGAATCAGAAGAAGCAGAAGAAAGAGAAGGAGAAGGTGAAGTCTGGAGGGTGAATCAGAAGAAGTAGAAGAAGGAGAAGGAGAAGGTGAAGTCTGGAGGGTGAATCAGAAGAAGCAGAAGAAGGAGAAGGAGAAGGTGAAGTCTGGAGGGTGAATCAGAAGAAGCAGAAGAAGGAGAAGGAGAAGGTGAAGTCTGGAGGGTGAATCAGAAGAAGCAGAAGAAGGAGAAGGAGAAGTTGAAGTCTGGAGGGTGAATCAGAAGAAGCAGAATAAGGAGAAGTGAAGGTGAAGTATGGAGGGTGAATCAGAAGAAGCAGAAGAAGGAGAAGGAGAAGGTGAAGTCTGGAGGGTGAATCAGAAGAAGTAGAAGAAGGAGAAGGAGAAGGTGAAGTCTGGAGGGTGAAGCAGAAGAAGTAGAAGAAGGAGAAGGAGAAGGTGAAGTCAGGAGGGTGAATCAGAAGAAGTAGAAGAAGGAGAAGGAGAAGGTGAAGTCAGGAGGGTGAATCAGAAGAAGCAGAAGAAGGAGAAGGAGAAGGTGAAGTCTGGAGGGTGAATCAGAAGAAGCAGAATAAGGAGAAGGAGAAGGTGAAGTCTGGAGGGTGAATCAGAAGAAGCAGAATAAGGAGAAGGAGAAGGTGAAGTCTGGAGGGTGAAACAGAAGAAGCAGAAGAAGGAGAAGGAGAAGATGAAGTCTGGAGGGTGAATCAGAAGAAGTAGAAGAAGGAGAAGGAGAAGGTGAAGTCTGGAGGGTGAAGCAGAAGAAGTAGAAGAAGGAGAAGGAGAAGGTGAAGTCAGGAGGGTGAATCAGAAGAAGTAGAAGAAGGAGAAGGAGAAGGTGAAGTCAGGAGGGTGAATCAGAAGAAGCAGAAGAAGGAGAAGGAGAAGGTGAAGTCTGGATGGTGAATCAGAAGAATCAGAAGAAGGAGAAGGAGAAGGTGAAGTCTGGAGGGTGAATCAGAAGAAGCAGAAGAAAGAGAAGGAGAAGGTGAAGTCTGGAGGGTGAAGCAGAAGAAACAGAAGAAGGAGAAGGAGAAGGTGAAGACTGGAGGGTGAATCAGAAGAAGTGGAAGAAGGAGAAGGAGAAGGTGAAGTCTGGAGGGTGAATCAGAAGAAGTAGAAGAAGGAGAAGGAGAAGGTGAAGTCTGGAGGGTGAATCAGAAGAAGGAGAAGAAGGAGAAGGAGAAGGTGAAGTCTGGAGGGTGAATCAGAAGAAGCAGAAGAAGGAGAAGGAGAAGATGAAGTCTGGAGGGTGAATCAGAAGAAGTAGAAGAAGGAGAAGGAGAAGGTGAAGTCTGGAGGGTGAATCAGAAGTAGTAGAAGAAGGAGAAGGAGAAGATGAAGTCTGGACGGTGTATCAGAAGAAACAGAAGAAGGAGAAGGAGAAGGTGAAGTCTGGAGGGTGAATCAGAAGAAGTAGAAGAAGGAGAAGGAGAAGATGAAGTCTGGAGGGTGAATCAGAAGAAGTAGAAGAAGGAGAAGGAGAAGGTGAAGTCTGGAGGGTGAATCAGAAGTAGTAGAAGAAGGAGAAGGAGAAGATGAAGTCTGGAGGGTGAATCAGAAGAAGCAGAAGAAGGAGAAGGAGAAGGTGAAGTCTGGAGGGTGAATGAGAAGAAGCAGAATAAGGAGAAGGAGAAGGTGAAGTCTGGAGGGTGAATCAGAAGAAGCAGAAGAAGGAGAAGGAGAAGGTGAAGTCTGGAGGGTGAATCAGAAGAAGTAGAAGAAGGAGAAGGAGAAGGTGAAGTCTGGAGGGTGAAGCAGAAGAAGGAGAAGGAGAAGGTGAAGTCAGGAGGGTGAATCAGAAGAAGTAGCAGAAGGAGAAGGAGAAGGTGAAATCAGGAGGGTGAATCAGAAGAAGCAGAAGAAGGAGAAGGAGAAGGTGAAGTCTGTAGGGTGAATCAGAAGAATCAGAAGAAGGAGAAGGAGAAGGTGAAGTCTGGAGGGTGAATCAGAAGAAGCAGAAGAAAGAGAAGGAGAAGGTGAAGTCTGGAGGGTGAAGCAGAAGAAACAGAAGAACGAGAAGGAGAAGGTGAAGACTGGAGGGTGAATCAGAAGAAGTAGAAGAAGGAGAAGGAGAAGGTGAAGTCTGGAGAGTGAATCAGAAGAAGTAGAAGAAGGAGAAGGAGAAGGTGAAGTCTGGAGGGTGAATCAGAAGAAGCAGAAGAAGGAGAAGGAGAAGGTGAAGTCTGGAGGGTGAATCAGAAGAAGCAGAAGAAGGAGAAGGAGAAGGTGAGGTCTGGAGGGTGAATCAGAAGAAGCAGAAGAAGGAGAAGGAGAAGGTGAAGTCTGGAGGGTGAATCAGAAGAAGCAGAAGAAGGAGAAGGAGAAGGTGAAGTCAGGCGGGTGAATCAGAAGAAGCAGAAGAAGGAGAAGGAGAAGGTTAAGTTAGGAGGGTGAATCAGAAGAAGCAGAAGAAGGAGAAGGAGCAGGTGATGTCAGGGGGATGAAGCAGAATAAGTAGAAGAAGGAGAAGGAGAAGGTGAAGTCAGGATGGTGAATCAGAAGAAGGAAAAGAAGGAGAAGGAGAAGGTGAAGTCAGGAGGGTGAATCAGAAGAAGCAGAAGAAGGAGAAGGAGACGGTGAAGTCTGGAGGGTGAATCAGAAGAATCAGAAGAAGGAGAAGGAGAAGGTGAAGTCTGGAGGGTGAATCAGAAGAAGCAGAAGAAAGAGAAGGAGAAGGTGAAGTCAGGACGGTGAAGCAGAAGAAGCAGAAGAAGGAGAAGGAGAAGGTGAAGTCTGGAGGGTGAATCAGAAGAAGTAGAAGAAGGAAAAGGAGAAGGTCAAGTCAGGAGGGTGAATCAGAAGAAGTAGAAGAAGGAGAAGGAGAAGGTGAAGTCTGGAGGGTGAATCAGAAGAAGCAGAATAAGGAGAAGGAGAAGGTGAAGTCTGGGGGGTGAATCAGAAGAAGCAGAATAAGGAGAAGGAGAAGGTAAAGTCTGGAGGGTGAATCAGAAGAAGCAGAAGAAGGAGAAGGAGAAGATGAAGTCTGGAGGGTGAATCAGAAGAAGTAGAAGAAGGAGAAGGAGAAGGTGAAGTCTGGCGGGTGAAGCAGAAGAAGTAGAAGAAGGAGAAGGAGAAGGTGAAGTCAGGAGGGTGAATCAGAAGAAGTAGAAGAAGGAGAAGGAGAAGGTGAAGTCAGGAGGGTGAATCAGAAGAAGCAGAAGAAGGAGAAGGAGAAGGTGAAGTCTGGAGGGTGAATCAGAAGAATCAGAAGAAGGAAAAGGAGAAGGTGAAGTCTGGAGGGTGAATCAGAAGAAGCAGAAGAAAGAGAAGGAGAAGGTGAAGTCTGGAGGGTGAAGCAGAAGAAACAGAAGAAGGAGAAGGAGAAGGTGAAGACTGGAGGGTGAATCAGAAGAAGTGGAAGAAGGATAAGGAGAAGGTGAAGTCTGGAGGGTGAATCAGAAGAAGTAGAAGAAGGAGAAGGAGAAGGTGAAGTCTGGAGGGTGAATCAGAAGAAGCAGAAGAAGGAGAAGGAGAAGATGAAGTCTGGAGGGTGAATCAGAAGAAGTAGAAGAAGGAGAAGGAGAAGGTGAAGTCTGGAGGGTGAATCAGAAGAAGCAGAAGAAAGAGAAGGAGAAGGTGAAGTCTGGAGGGTGAATCAGAAGAAGTAGAAGAAGGAGAAGGAGAAGGTGAAGTCTGGAGGGTGAATCAGAAGAAGCAGAAGAAGGAGAAGGAGAAGGTGAAGTCTGGAGGGTGAATCAGAAGAAGCAGAAGAAGGAGAAGGAGAAGGTGAAGTCTGGAGGGTGAATCAGAAGAAGCAGAAGAAGGAGAAGGAGAAGTTGAAGTCTGGAGGGTGAATCAGAAGAAGCAGAATAAGGAGAAGTGAAGGTGAAGTATGGAGGGTGAATCAGAAGAAGCAGAAGAAGGAGAAGGAGAAGGTGAAGTCTGGAGGGTGAATCAGAAGAAGTAGAAGAAGGAGAAGGAGAAGGTGAAGTCTGGAGGGTGAAGCAGAAGAAGTAGAAGAAGGAGAAGGAGAAGGTGAAGTCAGGAGGGTGAATCAGAAGAAGTAGAAGAAGGAGAAGGAGAAGGTGAAGTCAGGAGGGTGAATCAGAAGAAGCAGAAGAAGGAGAAGGAGAAGGTGAAGTCTGGAGGGTGAATCAGAAGAAGCAGAATAAGGAGAAGGAGAAGGTGAAGTCTGGAGGGTGAATCAGAAGAAGCAGAATAAGGAGAAGGAGAAGGTGAAGTCTGGAGGGTGAAACAGAAGAAGCAGAAGAAGGAGAAGGAGAAGATGAAGTCTGGAGGGTGAATCAGAAGAAGTAGAAGAAGGAGAAGGAGAAGGTGAAGTCTGGAGGGTGAAGCAGAAGAAGTAGAAGAAGGAGAAGGAGAAGGTGAAGTCAGGAGGGTGAATCAGAAGAAGTAGAAGAAGGAGAAGGAGAAGGTGAAGTCAGGAGGGTGAATCAGAAGAAGCAGAAGAAGGAGAAGGAGAAGGTGAAGTCTGGATGGTGAATCAGAAGAATCAGAAGAAGGAGAAGGAGAAGGTGAAGTCTGGAGGGTGAATCAGAAGAAGCAGAAGAAAGAGAAGGAGAAGGTGAAGTCTGGAGGGTGAAGCAGAAGAAACAGAAGAAGGAGAAGGAGAAGGTGAAGACTGGAGGGTGAATCAGAAGAAGTGGAAGAAGGAGAAGGAGAAGGTGAAGTCTGGAGGGTGAATCAGAAGAAGTAGAAGAAGGAGAAGGAGAAGGTGAAGTCTGGAGGGTGAATCAGAAGAAGGAGAAGAAGGAGAAGGAGAAGGTGAAGTCTGGAGGGTGAATCAGAAGAAGCAGAAGAAGGAGAAGGAGAAGATGAAGTCTGGAGGGTGAATCAGAAGAAGTAGAAGAAGGAGAAGGAGAAGGTGAAGTCTGGAGGGTGAATCAGAAGTAGTAGAAGAAGGAGAAGGAGAAGATGAAGTCTGGACGGTGTATCAGAAGAAACAGAAGAAGGAGAAGGAGAAGGTGAAGTCTGGAGGGTGAATCAGAAGAAGTAGAAGAAGGAGAAGGAGAAGATGAAGTCTGGAGGGTGAATCAGAAGAAGTAGAAGAAGGAGAAGGAGAAGGTGAAGTCTGGAGGGTGAATCAGAAGTAGTAGAAGAAGGAGAAGGAGAAGATGAAGTCTGGACGGTGTATCAGAAGAAACAGAAGAAGGAGAAGGAGAAGGTGAAGTCTGGAGGGTGAATCAGAAGAAGTAGAAGAAGGAGAAGGAGAAGATGAAGTCTGGAGGGTGAATCAGAAGAAGTAGAAGAAGGAGAAGGAGAAGATGAAGTCTGGAGGGTGAATCAGAAGAAGTAGAAGAAGGAGAAGGAGAAGGTGAAGTCTGGAGGGTGAATCAGAAGTAGTAGAAGAAGGAGAAGGAGAAGATGAAGTCTGGACGGTGTATCAGAAGAAACAGAAGAAGGAGAAGGAGAAGGTGAAGTCTGGAGGGTGAATCAGAAGAAGTAGAAGAAGGAGAAGGAGAAGGTGAAGTCTGGAGGGTGAAGCAGAAGAAGGAGAAGGAGAAGGTGAAGTCAGGAGGGTGAATCAGAAGAAGTAGCAGAAGGAGAAGGAGAAGGTGAAATCTGGAGGGTGAATCAGAAGAAGTAGAAGAAGGAGAAGGAGAAGGTGAAGTCTGGAGGGTGAAGCAGAAGAAGGAGAAGGAGAAGGTGAAGTCAGGAGGGTGAATCAGAAGAAGTAGCAGAAGGAGAAGGAGAAGGTGAAATCAGGAGGGTGAATCAGAAGAAGCAGAAGAAGGAGAAGGAGAAGGTGAAGTCTGGAGGGTGAATCAGAAGAATCAGAAGAAGGAGAAGGAGAAGGTGAAGTCTGGAGGGTGAATCAGAAGAAGCAGAAGAAAGAGAAGGAGAAGGTGAAGTCTGGAGGGTGAAGCAGAAGAAACAGAAGAAGGAGAAGGAGAAGGTGAAGTCTGGAGGGTGAATCAGAAGTAGTAGAAGAAGGAGAAGGAGAAGATGAAGTCTGGACGGTGTATCAGAAGAAACAGAAGAAGGAGAAGGAGAAGGTGAAGTCTGGAGGGTGAATCAGAAGAAGTAGAAGAAGGAGAAGGAGAAGGTGTAGTCTGGAGGGTGAATCAGAAGAAGTAGACGAAGGAGAAGGAGAAGGTGAAGTCTGGAGGGTGAATCAGAAGAAGCAGAAGAAGGACATGGAGAAGGTGAAGTCTGGAGGGTGAATCAGAAGAAGTAGAAGAAGGAGAAGGAGAAGGTGAAGTCTGGAGGGTGAATCAGAAGAAGCAGAAGAAGGAGAAGGAGAAGGTGAAGTCTGGAGGGTGAATCAGAAGAAGCAGAAGAAGGAGAAGGAGAAGGTGAAGTCTGGAGGGTGAATCAGAAGAAGTAGATGAAGGAGAAGGAGAAGGTGAAGTCTGGAGGGAGAATCAGAAGAAGTAGAAGAAGGAGAAGGAGAAGGTGAAGTCTGGAGGTTGAATCAGAAGAAGTAGAAGAAGGAGAAGGAGAAGGTGAAGTCTGGAGGGTGAAGCAGAAGAAGTAGAAGAAGGAGAAGGAGAAGGTGAAGTCAGGAGGGTGAATCAGAAGAAGTAGAAGAAGGAGAAGGAGAAGGTGAAGTCAGGAGGGTGAATCAGAAGAAGCAGAAGAAGGAGAAGGAGAAGGTGAAGTCTGGAGGGTGAATCAGAAGAATCAGAAGAAGGAGAAGGAGAAGGTGAAGTCTGGAGGGTGAATCAGAAGAAGCAGAAGAAAGAGAAGGAGATGGTGAAGTCTGGAGGGTGAATCAGAAGAAGTAGAAGAAGGAGAAGGAGAAGGTGAAGTCTGGATAGTGAATCAGAAGAAGCAGAGGAAGGAGAAGGAGAAGGTGAAGTCTGGAGGGTGAATCAGAAGAAGCAGAAGAAGTAGAAGGAGAATGTGAAGTCTGGAGGGTGAATCAGAAGAAGCAGAAGAAGGAGAAGGAGAAGGTGAAGTCTGGAGGGTGAATGAGAAGAAGCAGAATAAGGAGAAGGAGAAGGTGAAGTCTGGAGGGTGAATCAGAAGAAGCAGAAGAAGGAGAAGGAGAAGGTCAAGTCTGGAGGGTGAATCAGAAGAAGTAGAAGAAGGAGAAGGAGAAGGTGAAGTCTGGAGGGTGAAGCAGAAGAAGGAGAAGGAGAAGGTGAAGTCAGGAGGGTGAATCAGAAGAAGTAGAAGAAGGAGAAGGAGAAGGTGAAATCAGGAGGGTGAATCAGAAGAAGCAGAAGAAGGAGAAGGAGAAGGTGAAGTCTGTAGGGTGAATCAGAAGAATCAGAAGAAGGAGAAGGAGAAGGTGAAGTCTGGAGGGTGAATCAGAAGGAGCAGAAGAAAGAGAAGGAGAAGGTGAAGTCTGGAGGGTGAAGCAGAAGAAACAGAAGAAGGAGAAGGAGAAGGTGAAGACTGGAGGGTGAATCAGAAGAAGTAGAAGAAGGAGAAGGAGAAGGTGAAGTCTGGAGAGTGAATCAGAAGAAGTAGAAGAAGGAGAAGGAGAAGGTGAAGTCTGGAGGGTGAATCAGAAGAAGCAGAAGAAGGAGAAGGAGAAGGTGAAGTCTGGAGGGTGAATCAGAAGAAGCAGAAGAAGGAGAAGGAGAAGATGAAGTCTGGAGGGTGAATCAGAAGAAGTAGAAGAAGGAGAAGGAGAAGGTGAGGTCTGGAGGGTGAATCAGAAGAAGCAGAAGAAGGAGAAGGAGAAGGTGAAGTCTGGAGGGTGAATCAGAAGAAGCAGAAGAAGGAGAAGGAGAAGGTGAAGTCTGGAGGGTGAATCAGAAGAAAAAGAAGAAGGAGAAGGAGAAGGTGATGTCTGGAGGGTGAATCAGAAGAAGTAGAAGAAGGAGAAGGAGAAGGTGTAGTCTGGAGGGTGAATCAGAAGAAGCAGAAGAAGGAGAAGGAGAAGGTGAAGTCTGGAGGGTGAATCAGAAGAAGCAGAAGAAGGAGAAGGAGAAGGTGAAGTCTGGAGGGTGAATCAGAAGAAGCAGAAGAAGGAGAAGGAGAAGGTGAAGTCAGGCGGGTGAATCAGAAGAAGCAGAAGAAGGAGAAGGAGAAGGTTAAGTTAGGAGGGTGAATCAGAAGAAGCAGAAGAAGGAGAAGGAGCAGGTGATGTCAGGGGGATGAAGCAGGATAAGTAGAAGAAGGAGAAGGAGAAGGTGAAGTCAGGATGGTGAATCAGAAGAAGGAAAAGAAGGAGAAGGAGAAGGTGAAGTCAGGAGGGTGAATCAGAAGAAGCAGAAGAAGGAGAAGGAGAAGGTGAAGTCTGGAGGGTGAATCAGAAGAATCAGAAGAAGGAGAAGGAGAAGGTGAAGTCTGGAGGGTGAATCAGAAGAAGCAGAAGAAAGAGAAGGAGAAGGTGAAGTCAGGACGGTGAAGCAGAAGAAGCAGAAGAAGGAGAAGGAGAAGGTGAAGTCTGGAGGGTGAATCAGAAGAAGTAGAAGAAGGAAAAGGAGAAGGTCAAGTCAGGAGGGTGAATCAGAAGAAGTAGAAGAAGGAGAAGGAGAAGGTGAAGTCTGGAGGGTGAAGCAGAAGAAGTAGAAGAAGGAGAAGGAGAAGGTGAAGTCAGGATGGTGAATCAGAAGAAGTAGAAGAAGGAGAAGGAGAAGGTGAAGTCAGGAGGGTGAATCAGAAGAAGCAGAAGAAGGAGAAGGAGAAGGTGAAGTCTGGAGGGTGAATCAGAAGAATCAGAAGAAGGAGAAGGAGAAGGTGAAGTCTGGAGGGTGAATCAGAAGAAGCAGAAGAAAGAGAAGGAGAAGGTGAAGTCTGGAGGGTGAATCAGAAGAAGTAGAAGAAGGAGAAGGAGAAGGTGAAGTCTGGAGGGTGAATCAGAAGAAGCAGAAGGAGAAGGAGAAGGTGAAGTCTGGAGGGTGAATCAGAAGAAGCAGAAGAAGGAGAAGGAGAAGGTGAAGTCTGCAGGGTGAATCAGAAGAAGCAGAAGAAGGAGAAGGAGAAGGTGAAGTCTGGAGGGTGAATCAGAAGAAGCAGAAGAAGGAGAAGGAGAAGGTGAAGTCTGGAGGGTGAATCAGAAGAAGCAGAAGAAGGAGAAGGAGAAGGTGAAGTCAGGCGGGTGAATCAGAAGAAGCAGAAGAAGGAGAAGGAGAAGGTGAAGTTAGGAGGGTGAATCAGAAGAAGCAGAAGAAGGAGAAGGAGCAGGTGATGTCAGGGGGATGAAGCAGAATAAGTAGAAGAAGGAGAAGGAGAAGGTGAAGTCAGGATGGTGAATCAGAAGAAGGAAAAGAAGGAGAAGGAGAAGGTGAAGTCAGGAGGGTGAATCAGAAGAAGCAGAAGAAGGAGAAGGAGAAGGTGAAGTCTGGAGGGTGAATCAGAAGAATCAGAAGAAGGAGAAGGAGAAGGTGAAGTCTGGAGGGTGAATCAGAAGAAGCAGAAGAAAGAGAAGGGGAAGGTGAAGTCAGGACGGTGAAGCAGAAGAAGCAGAAGAAGGAGAAGGAGAAGGTGAAGTCTGGAGGGTGAATCAGAAGAAGTAGAAGAAGGAAAAGGAGAAGGTCAAGTCTGGAGGGTGAATCAGAAGAAGTAGAAGAAGGAGAAGGAGAATGTGAAGTCTGGAGGGTGAAGCAGAAGAAGTAGAAGAAGGAGAAGGAGAAGGTGAAGTCAGGATGGTGAATCAGAAGAAGTAGAAGAAGGAGAAGGAGAAGGTGAAGTCAGGAGGGTGAATCAGAAGAAGCAGAAGAAGGAGAAGGAGAAGGTGAAGTCTGGAGGGTGAATCAGAAGAATCAGAAGAAGGAGAAGGAGAAGGTGAAGTCTGGAGGGTGAATCAGAAGAAGCAGAAGAAAGAGAAGGAGAAGGTGAAGTCTGGAGGGTGAATCAGAAGAAGTAGAAGAAGGAGAAGGAGAAGGTGAAGTCTGGAGGGTGAATCAGAAGAAGCAGAAGAAGGAGAAGGAGATGGTGAAGTCTGGAGGGTGAATCAGAAGAAGCAGAAGAAGGAGAAGGAGAAGGTGAAGTCTGCAGGGTGAATCAGAAGAAGCAGAAGAAGGAGAAGGAGAAGGTGAAGTCTGGAGGGTGAATCAGAAGAAGCAGAATAAGGAGAAGGAGAAGGTGAAGTCTGGAGGGTGAATCAGAAGAAGCAGAAGAAGGAGAAGGAGAAGGTGAAGTCTGGAGGGTGAATCAGAAGAGGTAGAAGAAGGAGAAGGAGAAGTTGAAGTCTGGAGGGTGAAGCAGGAGAATTAGAAGATGGAGAAGGAGAAGGTGAAGTCAGGAGGGTGAATCAGAAGAAGTAGAAGAAGGAGAAGGAGAAGGTGAAGTCAGGAGGGTGAATCAGAAGAAGCAGAAGATGGAGAAGGAGAAGGTGAAGTCTGGAGGGTGAATCAGAAGAATCAGAAGAAGGAGAAGGAGAAGGTGAAGTCTGGAGGGTGAATCAGAAGAAGCAGAAGAAGTAGAAGGAGAAGGTGAAGTCTGGAGGGTGAATCAGAAGAAGCAGAAGAAGGAGAAGGAGAAGGTGAAGTCTGGAGGGTGAATGAGAAGAAGCAGAATAAGGAGAAGGAGAAGGTGAAGTCTGGAGGGTGAATCAGAAGAAGCAGAAGAAGGAGAAGGAGAAGGTCAAGTCTGGAGGGTGAATCAGAAGAAGTAGAAGAAGGAGAAGGAGAAGGTGAAGTCTGGAGGGTGAAGCAGAAGAAGGAGAAGGAGAAGGTGAAGTCAGGAGGGTGAATCAGAAGAAGTAGAAGAAGGAGAAGGAGAAGGTGAAATCAGGAGGGTGAATCAGAAGAAGCAGAAGAAGGAGAAGGAGAAGGTGAAGTCTGTAGGGTGAATCAGAAGAATCAGAAGAAGGAGAAGGAGAAGGTGAAGTCTGGAGGGTGAATCAGAAGGAGCAGAAGAAAGAGAAGGAGAAGGTGAAGTCTGGAGGGTGAAGCAGAAGAAACAGAAGAAGGAGAAGGAGAAGGTGAAGACTGGAGGGTGAATCAGAAGAAGTAGAAGAAGGAGAAGGAGAAGGTGAAGTCTGGAGAGTGAATCAGAAGAAGTAGAAGAAGGAGAAGGAGAAGGTGAAGTCTGGAGGGTGAATCAGAAGAAGCAGAAGAAGGAGAAGGAGAAGGTGAAGTCTGGAGGGTGAATCAGAAGAAGCAGAAGAAGGAGAAGGAGAAGATGAAGTCTGGAGGGTGAATCAGAAGAAGTAGAAGAAGGAGAAGGAGAAGGTGAGGTCTGGAGGGTGAATCAGAAGAAGCAGAAGAAGGCGAAGGAGAAGGTGAAGTCTGGAGGGTGAATCAGAAGAAGCAGAAGAAGGAGAAGGAGAAGGTGAAGTCTGGAGGGTGAATCAGAAGAAAAAGAAGAAGGAGAAGGAGAAGGTGATGTCTGGAGGGTGAATCAGAAGAAGTAGAAGAAGGAGAAGGAGAAGGTGTAGTCTGGAGGGTGAATCAGAAGAAGCAGAAGAAGGAGAAGGAGAAGGTGAAGTCTGGAGGGTGAATCAGAAGAAGCAGAAGAAGGAGAAGGAGAAGGTGAAGTCTGGAGGGTGAATCAGAAGAAGCAGAAGAAGGAGAAGGAGAAGGTGAAGTCAGGCGGGTGAATCAGAAGAAGCAGAAGAAGGAGAAGGAGAAGGTTAAGTTAGGAGGGTGAATCAGAAGAAGCAGAAGAAGGAGAAGGAGCAGGTGATGTCAGGGGGATGAAGCAGGATAAGTAGAAGAAGGAGAAGGAGAAGGTGAAGTCAGGATGGTGAATCAGAAGAAGGAAAAGAAGGAGAAGGAGAAGGTGAAGTCAGGAGGGTGAATCAGAAGAAGCAGAAGAAGGAGAAGGAGAAGGTGAAGTCTGGAGGGTGAATCAGAAGAATCAGAAGAAGGAGAAGGAGAAGGTGAAGTCTGGAGGGTGAATCAGAAGAAGCAGAAGAAAGAGAAGGAGAAGGTGAAGTCAGGACGGTGAAGCAGAAGAAGCAGAAGAAGGAGAAGGAGAAGGTGAAGTCTGGAGGGTGAATCAGAAGAAGTAGAAGAAGGAAAAGGAGAAGGTCAAGTCAGGAGGGTGAATCAGAAGAAGTAGAAAAAGGAGAAGGAGAAGGTGAAGTCTGGAGGGTGAAGCAGAAGAAGTAGAAGAAGGAGAAGGAGAAGGTGAAGTCAGGATGGTGAATCAGAAGAAGTAGAAGAAGGAGAAGGAGAAGGTGAAGTCAGGAGGGTGAATCAGAAGAAGCAGAAGAAGGAGAAGGAGAAGGTGAAGTCTGGAGGGTGAATCAGAAGAATCAGAAGAAGGAGAAGGAGAAGGTGAAGTCTGGAGGGTGAATCAGAAGAAGCAGAAGAAAGAGAAGGAGAAGGTGAAGTCTGGAGGGTGAATCAGAAGAAGTAGAAGAAGGAGAAGGAGAAGGTGAAGTCTGGAGGGTGAATCAGAAGAAGCAGAAGAAGGAGAAGGAGAAGGTGAAGTCTGGAGGGTGAATCAGAAGAAGCAGAAGAAGGAGAAGGAGAAGGTGAAGTCTGCAGGGTGAATCAGAAGAAGCAGAAGAAGGAGAAGGAGAAGGTGAAGTCTGGAGGGTGAATCAGAAGAAGCAGAAGAAGGAGAAGGAGAAGGTGAATTCTGGAGGGTGAATCAGAAGAAGCAGAAGAAGGAGAAGGAGAAGGTGAAGTCAGGCGGGTGAATCAGAAGAAGCAGAAGAAGGAGAAGGAGAAGGTGAAGTTAGGAGGGTGAATCAGAAGAAGCAGAAGAAGGAGAAGGAGCAGGTGATGTCAGGGGGATGAAGCAGAATAAGTAGAAGAAGGAGAAGGAGAAGGTGAAGTCAGGATGGTGAATCAGAAGAAGGAAAAGAAGGAGAAGGAGAAGGTGAAGTCAGGAGGGTGAATCAGAAGAAGCAGAAGAAGGAGAAGGAGAAGGTGAAGTCTGGAGGGTGAATCAGAAGAATCAGAAGAAGGAGAAGGAGAAGGTGAAGTCTGGAGGGTGAATCAGAAGAAGCAGAAGAAAGAGAAGGGGAAGGTGAAGTCAGGACGGTGAAGCAGAAGAAGCAGAAGAAGGAGAAGGAGAAGGTGAAGTCTGGAGGGTGAATCAGAAGAAGTAGAAGAAGGAAAAGGAGAAGGTCAAGTCTGGAGGGTGAATCAGAAGAAGTAGAAGAAGGAGAAGGAGAAGGTGAAGTCTGGAGGGTGAAGCAGAAGAAGTAGAAGAAGGAGAAGGAGAAGGTGAAGTCAGGATGGTGAATCAGAAGAAGTAGAAGAAGGAGAAGGAGAAGGTGAAGTCAGGAGGGTGAATCAGAAGAAGCAGAAGAAGGAGAAGGAGAAGGTGAAGTCTGGAGGGTG
The DNA here is from genome assembly GCF_052327205.1 of Somniosus microcephalus. Lineage (NCBI taxonomy): Eukaryota > Metazoa > Chordata > Chondrichthyes > Squaliformes > Somniosidae > Somniosus > Somniosus microcephalus. Next base: position 64,433 of record NW_028225787.1, read on the forward strand.
AATCAGAAGAATCAGAAGAAGGAGAAGGAGAAGGTGAAGTCTGGAGGGTGAATCAGAAGAAGCAGAAGAAAGAGAAGGAGAAGGTGAAGTCTGGAGGGTGAATCAGAAGAAGTAGAAGAAGGAGAAGGAGAAGGTGAAGTCTGGAGGGTGAATCAGAAGAAGCAGAAGAAGGAGAAGGAGAAGGTGAAGTCTGGAGGGTGAATCAGAAGAAGCAGAAGAAGGAGAAGGAGAAGGTGAAGTCTGCAGGGTGAATCAGAAGAAGCAGAAGAAGGAGAAGGAGAAGGTGAAGTCTGGAGGGTGAATCAGAAGAAGCAGAATAAGGAGAAGGAGAAGGTGAAGTCTGGAGGGTGAATCAGAAGAAGCAGAAGAAGGAGAAGGAGAAGGTGAAGTCTGGAGGGTGAATCAGAAGAGGTAGAAGAAGGAGAAGGAGAAGTTGAAGTCTGGAGGGTGAAGCAGGAGAATTAGAAGATGGAGAAGGAGAAGGTGAAGTCAGGAGGGTGAATCAGAAGAAGTAGAAGAAGGAGAAGGAGAAGATGAAGTCAGGAGGGTGAATCAGAAGAAGCAGAAGATGGAGAAGGAGAAGGTGAAGTCTGGAGGGTGAATCAGAAGAATCAGAAGAAGGAGAAGGAGAAGGTGAAGTCTGGAGGGTGAATCAGAAGAAGCAGAGGAAGGAGAAGGAGAAGGTGAAGTCTGGAGGGTGAATCAGAAGAAGCAGAATAAGGAGAAGGAGAAGGTGAAGTCTGGAGGGTGAATCAGAAGAAGCAGAATAAGGAGAAGGAGAAGGTGAAGTCTGGAGGGTGAATCAGAAGAAGCAGAAGAAGGAGAAGGAGAAGGTGAAGTCTGGAGGGTGAATCAGAAGAAGTAGAAGAAGGAGAAGGAGAAGGTGAAGTCTGGAGGGTGAAGCAGAAGAAGTAGAAGAAGGAGAAGGAGAAGGTGAAGTCAGGTGGGTGAATCAGAAGAAGTAGAAGAAGGAGAAGGAGAAGGTGAAGTCAGGAGGGTGAATCAGAAGAAGCAGAAGAAGGAGAAGGAGAAGGTGAAGTCTGGAGGGTGAATCAGAAGAATCAGAAGAAGGAGAAGGAGAAGGTGAAGTCTGGAGGGTGAATCAGAAGAAGCAGAAGAAAGAGAAGGAGAAGGTGAAGTCTGGAGGGTGAAGCAGAAGAAACAGAAGAAGGAGAAGGAGAAGGTGAAGACTGGAGGGTGAATCAGAAGAAGTAGAAGAAGGAGAAGGAGAAGGTTAAGTCTGGAGGGTGAATCAGAAGAAGTAGAAGAAGGAGAAGGAGAAGGTGAAGTCTGGAGGGTGAATCAGAAGAAGCAGAAGAAGGAGAAGGAGAAGGTGAAGTCTGGAGGGTGAATCAGAAGAAGCAGAAGAAGGAGAAGGAGAAGATGAAGTCTGGAGGGTGAATCAGAAGAAGTAGAAGAAGGAGAAGGAGAAGGTGAAGTCTGGAGGGTGAATCAGAAGTAGTAGAAGAAGGAGAAGGAGAAGGTGAAGTCTGGAGGGTGAATCAGAAGAAACAGAAGAAGGAGAAGGAGAAGGTGAAGTCTGGAGGGTGAATCAGAAGAAGTAGAAGAAGGAGAAGGAGAAGGTGTAGTCTGGAGGGTGAATCAGAAGAAGTAGACGAAGGAGAAGGAGAAGGTGAAGTCTGGAGGGTGAATCAGAAGAAGCAGAAGAAGGAGAAGGAGAAGGTGGAGTCTGGAGGGTGAATCAGAAGAAGCAGAAGAAGGAGAAGGAGAAGGTGAAGTCTGGAGGGTGATTCGGAAGAAGCAGAATAAGGAGAAGGTGAAGGTGAAGTCTGGAGGGTGAATCAGAAGAAGCAGAAGAAGGAGAAGGAGAAGGTAAAGTCTGGAGGGTGAATCAGAAGAAGCAGAAGAAGGAGAAGGAGAAGATGAAGTCTGGAGGGTGAATCAGAAGAAGTAGAAGAAGGAGAAGGAGAAGGTGAGGTCTGGAGGGTGAATCAGAAGAAGCAGAAGAAGGAGAAGGAGAAGGTGAAGTCTGAAGGGTGAATCAGAAGAAGCAGAAGAAGGAGAAGGAGAAGGCGAAGTCTGGAGGGTGAATCAGAAGAAGCAGAAGAAGGAGAAGGAGAAGGTGAAGTCTGGAGGGTGAATCAGGAGAAGCAGAAGAAGGAGAAGTAGAAGGTGAAGTCTGGAGGGTAAATCAGAAGAAGTTGAAGAAGGAGAAGGAGAAGGTGAAGTCTGGAGGGTGAATCAGAAGAAGTAGAAGAAGGAGAAGGAGAAGGTGAAGTCTGGAGGGTGAATCAGAAGAAGCAGAAGAAGGAGAAGGAGAAGGTGAAGTCTGGAGGGTGAATCAGAAGAAGCAGAACAAGGAGAAGGAGAAGATGAAGTCTGGAGGGTGAATCAGAAGAAGTAGAAGAAGGAGAAGGAGAAGGTGAAGTCTGGAGGGTGAATCAGAAGAAGCAGAAGAAGGAGAAGGAGAAGATGAAGTCTGGAGGGTGAATCAGAAGAAGCAGAAGAAGGAGAAGCAGAAGGTGAAGTCTGGAGGGTGAATCAGAAGAAGCAGAATAAGGAGAAGGAGAAGGTGAAGTCTGGAGGGTGAATCAGAAGAAGCAGAAGAAGGAGAAGGAGAAGGTGAAGTCTGGAGGGTGAATCAGAAGAAGTAGAAGAAGGAGAAGGAGAAGGTGAAGTCAGGAGGGTGAATCAGAAGAAGCAGAAGAAGGAGAAGGAGAAGGTGAAGTCTGGAGGGTGAAGCAGAAGAAGTAGAAGAAGGAGAAGGAGAAGGTGAAGTCAGGAGGGTGAATCAGAAGAAGCAGAAGAAGGAGAAGGAGAAGGTGAAGTCAGGAGGGTGAATCAGAAGAAGCAGAAGAAGGAGAAGGAGAAGGTGAAGTCTGGAGGGTGAATCAGAAGAAGCAGAAGAAGGAGAAGGAGAAGGTGAAGACTGGAGGGTAAATCAGAAGAAGTAGAAGAAGGAGAAGGAGAAGGTGAAGTCTGGAGGGTGAATCAGAAGAAGTAGAAGAAGGAGAAGGAGCAGGCGAAGTCTGGAGGGTGAATCAGAAGAAGCAGAAGAAGGAGAAGGAGAAGGTGAAGTCTGAAGGGTGAATCAGAAGAAGCAGAAGAAGGAGAAGGAGAAGGTGAAGTCTGGAGGGTGAATCAGAAGAAGCAGAAGAAGCAGAAGAAGGAGAAGGAGAAGGTGAAGTCTGGAGGGTGAATCAGGAGAAGCAGAAGCAGGAGAAGTAGAAGGTGAAGTCTGGAGGGTGAATCAGAAGAAGTTGAAGAAGGAGAAGGAGAAGGTGAAGTCTGGAGGGTGAATCAGAAGAAGTAGAAGAAGGAGAAGGAGAAGGTGAAGGCTGGAGGGTGAATCAGAAGAAGCAGAAGAAGGAGAAGGAGAAGGTGAAGTCTGGAGGGTGAATCAGAAGAAGCAGAAGAAGGAGAAGGAGAAGATGAAGTCTGGAGGGTGAATCAGAAGAAGTAGAAGAAGGAGAAGGAGAAGGTGAAGTCTGGAGGGTGAATCAGAAGAAGCAGAAGAAGGAGAAGGAGAAGGTGAAGTCTGGAGGGTGAATCAGAAGAAGCAGAAGAAGGAGAAGCAGAAGGTGAAGTCTGGAGGGTGAATCAGAAGAAGCAGAATAAGGAGAAGGAGAAGGTGAAGTCTGGAGGGTGAATCAGAAGAAGCAGAAGAAGGAGAAGGAGAAGGTGAAGTCTGGAGGGTGAATCAGAAGAAGTAGAGGAAGGAGAAGGAGAAGGTGAAGTCTGGAGGGTGAAGCAGAAGAAGTAGAAGAAGGAGAAGGAGAAGGTGAAGTCAGGGGGGTGAATCAGAAGAAGCAGAAGAAGGAGAAGGAGAAGGTGAAGTCAGGAGGGTGAATCAGAAGAAGCAGAAGAAGGAGAAGGAGAAGGTGAAGTCTGGAGGGTGAATCAGAAGAAGCAGAAGAAGGAGAAGGAGAAGGTGAAGACTGGAGGGTAAATCAGAAGAAGTAGAAGAAGGAGAAGGAGAAGGTGAAGTCTGGAGGGTGAATCAGAAGGAGTAGAAGAAGGAGAAGGAGTAGGCGAAGTCTGGAGGGTGAATCAGAAGAAGCAGAAGAAGGAGAAGGAGAAGGTGAAGTCTGGAGGGTGAATCAGAAGAAGCAGAAGAAGGAGAAGGAGAAGATGAAGTCTGGAGGGTGAATCAGAAGAAGTAGAAGAAGGAGAAGGAGAAGGTGAGGTCTGGAGGTTGAATCAGAAGAAGCAGAAGAAGGAGAAGTAGAAGGTGAAGTCTGGAGGCTGAATCAGAAGAAGTAGACGAAGGAGAATGAGAAGGTGAAGTCTGGAGGGTGAATCAGAAGAAGCAGAAGAAGTAGAAGGAGAAGGTGAAGTCTGAAGGGTGAATCAGAAGAAGCAGAAGAAGGAGAAGGAGAAGGTGAAGTCTGGAGGGTGAATCAGAAGAAGCAGAAGAAGGAGAAGGAGAAGGTGAAGTCTGGAGGGTGAATCAGAAGAAGCAGAAGAAGGAGAAGTAGAAGGTGAATTCTGGAGGCTGAATCAGAAGAAGTAGACGAAGGAGAATGAGAAGGTGAAGTCTGGAGGGTGAATCAGAAGAAGCAGAAGAAGTAGAAGGAGAAGGTAAAGTCTGGAGGGTGAATCAGAAGAAGTAGAAGAAGGAGAAGGAGAAGGTGAAGTCTGGAGGGTGAATCAGAAGAAGCAGAAGAAGGAGAAGGAGAAGGTGAAGTCTGGAGGGTGCATCAGAAGAAGCAGAAGAAGGAGAGGGAGAAGGTGAAGTCTGGAGGGTGAATCAGAAGAAGCAGAAGAAGGAGAAGGAGAAGGTGAAGTCTGGAGGGTGAATCAGAAGAAGGAGAAGAAGTAGAAGGAGAAGGTGAGGTCTGGAGGGTGAATCAGAAGAAGTAGAAGAAGGAGAAGGAGAAGGTGAAGTCTGGAGGGTGAATCAGAAGAAGCAGAAGAAGGAGAAGGAGAAGGTGAAGTCAGGAGGGTGAATCAGAAGAAGCAGAAGAAGGAGAAGGAGAAGGTGAAGTCTGGAGGGTGAATCAGAAGAAGCAGAAGAAGGAGAAGGAGAAGGTGAAGACTGGAGGGTGAATCAGAAGAAGTAGAAGAAGGAGAAGGAGAAGGTGAAGTCTGGAGGGTGAATCAGAAGAAGTAGAAGAAGGAGAAGGAGAAGGCGAAGTCTGGAGGGTGAATCAGAAGAAGCAGAAGAAGGAGAAGGAGAAGGTGAAGTCTGGAGGGTGAATCAGAAGAAGCAGAAGAAGGAGAAGGAGAAGATGAAGTCTGGAGGGTGAATCAGAAGAAGTAGAAGAAGGAGAAGGAGAAGGTGAGGTCTGGAGGGTGAATCAGAAGAAGCAGAAGGAGAAGGAGAAGGTGAAGTCTGAAGGGTGAATCAGAAGAAGCAGAAAAAGGAGAAGGAGAAGGTGAAGTCTGGAGGGTGAATCAGAAGAAGCAGAAGAAGGAGAAGGAGAAGGTGAAGTCTGGAGGGTGAATTAGAAGAAGCAGAAGAAGGAGAAGTAGAAGGTGAAATCTGGAGGGTGAATCAGAAGAAGTTGAAGAAGGAGAAGGAGAAGGTGAAGTCTGGAGGGTGAATCAGAAGAAGCAGAAGAAGGAGAAGGAGAAGATGAAGTCTGGAGGGTGAATCAGAAGAAGTAGAAGAAGGAGAAGGAGAAGTTGAGGTCTGGAAGTTGAATCAGAAGAAGCAGAAGAAGGAGAAGTAGAAGGTGAAGTCTGGAGGCTGAATCAGAAGAAGTAGACGAAGGAGAATGAGAAGGTGAAGTCTGGAGGGTGAATCAGAAGAAGCAGAAGAAGTAGAAGGAGAAGGTGAAGTCTGAAAGGTGAATCAGAAGAAGCAGAAGAAGGAGAAGGAGAAGGTGAAGTCTGGAGGGTGAATCAGAAGAAGCAGAAGAAGGAGAAGGAGAAGGTGAAGTCTGGAGGGTGAATCAGAAGAAGCAGAAGAAGGAGAAGTAGAAGGTGAATTCTGGAGGCTGAATCAGAAGAAGTAGACGAAGGAGAATGAGAAGGTGAAGTCTGGAGGGTGAATCAGAAGAAGCAGAAGAAGTAGAAGGAGAAGGTAAAGTCTGGAGGACGAATCAGAAGAAGTAGAAGAAGGAGAAGGAGAAGGTGAAGTCTGGAGGGTGAATCAGAAGAAGCAGAAGAAGGAGAAGGAGAAGGTGAAGTCTGGAGGGTGCATCAGAAGAAGCAGAAGAAGGAGAGGGAGAAGGTGAAGTCTGGAGGGTGAATCAGAAGAAGCAGAAGAAGGAGAAGGAGAAGGTGAAGTCTGGAGGGTGAATCAGAAGAAGGAGAAGAAGTAGAAGGAGAAGGTGAGGTCTGGAGGGTGAATCAGAAGAAGTAGAAGAAGGAGAAGGAGAAGGTGAAGTCTGGAGGGTGAATCAGAAGAAGCAGAAGAAGGAGAAGGAGAAGGTGAAGTCAGGAGGGTGAATCAGAAGAAGCAGAAGAAGGAGAAGGAGAAGGTGAAGTCTGGAGGGTGAATCAGAAGAAGCAGAAGAAGGAGAAGGAGAAGGTGAAGACTGGAGGGTGAATCAGAAGAAGTAGAAGAAGGAGAAGGAGAAGGTGAAGTCTGGAGGGTGAATCAGAAGAAGTAGAAGAAGGAGAAGGAGAAGGCGAAGTCTGGAGGGTGAATCAGAAGAAGCAGAAGAAGGAGAAGGAGAAGGTGAAGTCTGGAGGGTGAATCAGAAGAAGCAGAAGAAGGAGAAGGAGAAGATGAAGTCTGGAGGGTGAATCAGAAGAAGTAGAAGAAGGAGAAGGAGAAGGTGAGGTCTGGAGGGTGAATCAGAAGAAGCAGAAGAAGGAGAAGGAGAAGGTGAAGTCTGAAGGGTGAATCAGAAGAAGCAGAAAAAGGAGAAGGAGAAGGTGAAGTCTGGAGGGTGAATCAGAAGAAGCAGAAGAAGGAGAAGGAGAAGGTGAAGTCTGGAGGGTGAATTAGAAGAAGCAGAAGAAGGAGAAGTAGAAGGTGAAATCTGGAGGGTGAATCAGAAGAAGTTGAAGAAGGAGAAGGAGAAGGTGAAGTCTGGAGGGTGAATCAGAAGAAGTAGAAGAAGGAGAAGGAGAAGGTGAAGTCTGGAGGGTGAATCAGAAGAAGCAGAAGAAGGAGAAGGAGAAGGTGAAGCCTGGAGGGTGAATCAGAAGAAGCAGAAGAATGAGAAGGAGAAGATGAAGTCTGGAGCGTGAATCAGAAGAAGTAGAAGAAGGAGAAGGAGAATGTGAAGTCTGGAGGGTGAATCAGAAGAAGCAGAAGAAGGAGAAGGAGAAGGTGAAGTCTGGAGGGTGAATCAGAAGAAGCAGAAGAAGGAGAAGGAGAAGGTGAAGTCTGGAGGGTGAATCAGAAGAAGCAGAAGAAGGAGAAGGAGAAGGTGAAGTCTGGAGCGTGAATCAGAAGAAGCAGAATAAGGAGAAGGAGAAGGTGAAGTCTGGAGGGTGAATCAGAAGAAGCAGAAGAAGGAGAAGGAGAAGGTGAAGTCTGGAGGGTGAATCAGAAGAAGTAGAAGAAGGAGAAGGAGAAGGTGAAGTCTGGAGGGTGAAGCAGAAGAAGTAGAAGAAGGAGAAGGAGAATGTGAAGTCAGGAGGGTGAATCAGAAGAAGTAGAAGAAGGAGAAGGAGAGGGTGAAGTCAGGAGGGTGAATCAGAAGAAGCAGAAGAAGGAGAAGGAGAAGGTGAAGTCTGGAGGGTGAATCAAAAGAATCAGAAGAAGGAGAAGGAGAAGGTGAAGTCTGGAGGGTGAATCAGAAGAAGCAGAAGAAGGAGAAGGAGAAGGTGAAGACTGGAGGGTGAATCAGAAGAAGGAGAAGAAGGAGAAGAAGAAGGTGAAGTCTGGAGGGTTATTCAGAAGAAGTAGAAGAAGGAGAAAGAGAAGGTGAAGTCTGGAGGGTGAATCAGAAGAAGCAGAAAAGGAGAAGGAGAAGGTGAAGTCTGGCAGGTGAATCAGAAGAAGCAGAAGAAGGAGAAGGAGAAGATGAAGTCTGGAGGGTGAATCAGAAGAAGTAGAAGAAGGAGAGGGAGAAGGTGAGGTCTGGAGGGTGAATCAGAAGAAGCAGAGGAAGGAGAAGGAGAAGGTGAAGTCTGGAGGGTGAATCAGAAGAAGCAGAAGAAGGAGAAGGAGAAGGTGAAGTCTGGAGGGTGAATCAGAAGAAGCAGAAGAAGGAGAAGGAGAAGATGAAGTCAGGAGGGTGAATCAGAAGAAGCAGAAGAAGGAGAAGGAGAAGGTGAAGTTAGGAGGGTGAATCAGAAGAAGCAGAAGAAGGAGAAGGAGAAGGTGAAGTCAGTGGGGTGAAGCAGAAGAAGTAGAAGAAGGAGAAGGAGAAGGTGAAGTCAGGAGGGTGAAGCAGAAGAAGCAGAAGAAGGAGAAGGAGAAGGTGAAGTCTGGAGGGCGCAGCAGAAGAAGCAGAAGAAGGAGAACGAGAAGGTGAAGTCTGGAGGGTGAAGCAGAAGAAGCAGAAGAAGGAGAAGGAGAAGGTGAAGTCTGGAGGGTGAATCAGAAGAAGTAGAAGAAGGAGAAGGAGAAGGTGAAGTCAGGAGGGTGAAGCAGAAGAAGCAGAAGAAGGAGAAGGAGAAGGTGAAGTCTGGAGGGTGAAGCAGAAGAAGCAGAAGAAGGAGAAGGAGAAGGTGATGTCTGGAGGGTGAAGCAGAAGAAGCAGAAGAAGGAGAAGGAGAAGGTGAAGTCTGGAGGGCGAAGCAGAAGAAGCAGAAGAAGGAGAAGGAGAAGGTGAAGTCTGGAGGGTGAAGCAGAAGAAGCAGAAGAAGGAGAAGGAGAAGGTGAAGTCTGGAGGGTGAATCAGAAGAAGAAGAAGAAGGAGAAGGAGAAGGTGAAGTCAGGAGGGTGAAGCAGAAGAAGCAGAAGAAGGAGAAGGAGAAGGTGAGGTCTGGAGGGTGAATCAGAAGAAGCAGAAGGAGAAGGAGAAGGTGAAGTCTGAAGGGTGAATCAGAAGAAGCAGAAAAAGGAGAAGGAGAAGGTGAAGTCTGGAGGGTGAATCAGAAGAAGCAGAAGAAGGAGAAGGAGAAGGTGAAGTCTGGAGGGTGAATTAGAAGAAGCAGAAGAAGGAGAAGTAGAAGGTGAAATCTGGAGGGTGAATCAGAAGAAGTTGAAGAAGGAGAAGGAGAAGGTGAAGTCTGGAGGGTGAATCAGAAGAAGCAGAAGAAGGAGAAGGAGAAGATGAAGTCTGGAGGGTGAATCAGAAGAAGTAGAAGAAGGAGAAGGAGAAGTTGAGGTCTGGAAGTTGAATCAGAAGAAGCAGAAGAAGGAGAAGTAGAAGGTGAAGTCTGGAGGCTGAATCAGAAGAAGTAGACGAAGGAGAATGAGAAGGTGAAGTCTGGAGGGTGAATCAGAAGAAGCAGAAGAAGTAGAAGGAGAAGGTGAAGTCTGAAAGGTGAATCAGAAGAAGCAGAAGAAGGAGAAGGAGAAGGTGAAGTCTGGAGGGTGAATCAGAAGAAGCAGAAGAAGGAGAAGGAGAAGGTGAAGTCTGGAGGGTGAATCAGAAGAAGCAGAAGAAGGAGAAGTAGAAGGTGAATTCTGGAGGCTGAATCAGAAGAAGTAGACGAAGGAGAATGAGAAGGTGAAGTCTGGAGGGTGAATCAGAAGAAGCAGAAGAAGTAGAAGGAGAAGGTAAAGTCTGGAGGACGAATCAGAAGAAGTAGAAGAAGGAGAAGGAGAAGGTGAAGTCTGGAGGGTGAATCAGAAGAAGCAGAAGAAGGAGAAGGAGAAGGTGAAGTCTGGAGGGTGCATCAGAAGAAGCAGAAGAAGGAGAGGGAGAAGGTGAAGTCTGGAGGGTGAATCAGAAGAAGCAGAAGAAGGAGAAGGAGAAGGTGAAGTCTGGAGGGTGAATCAGAAGAAGGAGAAGAAGTAGAAGGAGAAGGTGAGGTCTGGAGGGTGAATCAGAAGAAGTAGAAGAAGGAGAAGGAGAAGGTGAAGTCTGGAGGGTGAATCAGAAGAAGCAGAAGAAGGAGAAGGAGAAGGTGAAGTCAGGAGGGTGAATCAGAAGAAGCAGAAGAAGGAGAAGGAGAAGGTGAAGTCTGGAGGGTGAATCAGAAGAAGCAGAAGAAGGAGAAGGAGAAGGTGAAGACTGGAGGGTGAATCAGAAGAAGTAGAAGAAGGAGAAGGAGAAGGTGAAGTCTGGAGGGTGAATCAGAAGAAGTAGAAGAAGGAGAAGGAGAAGGCGAAGTCTGGAGGGTGAATCAGAAGAAGCAGAAGAAGGAGAAGGAGAAGGTGAAGTCTGGAGGGTGAATCAGAAGAAGCAGAAGAAGGAGAAGGAGAAGATGAAGTCTGGAGGGTGAATCAGAAGAAGTAGAAGAAGGAGAAGGAGAAGGTGAGGTCTGGAGGGTGAATCAGAAGAAGCAGAAGAAGGAGAAGGAGAAGGTGAAGTCTGAAGGGTGAATCAGAAGAAGCAGAAAAAGGAGAAGGAGAAGGTGAAGTCTGGAGGGTGAATCAGAAGAAGCAGAAGAAGGAGAAGGAGAAGGTGAAGTCTGGAGGGTGAATTAGAAGAAGCAGAAGAAGGAGAAGTAGAAGGTGAAATCTGGAGGGTGAATCAGAAGAAGTTGAAGAAGGAGAAGGAGAAGGTGAAGTCTGGAGGGTGAATCAGAAGAAGTAGAAGAAGGAGAAGGAGAAGGTGAAGTCTGGAGGGTGAATCAGAAGAAGCAGAAGAAGGAGAAGGAGAAGGTGAAGCCTGGAGGGTGAATCAGAAGAAGCAGAAGAATGAGAAGGAGAAGATGAAGTCTGGAGCGTGAATCAGAAGAAGTAGAAGAAGGAGAAGGAGAATGTGAAGTCTGGAGGGTGAATCAGAAGAAGCAGAAGAAGGAGAAGGAGAAGGTGAAGTCTGGAGGGTGAATCAGAAGAAGCAGAAGAAGGAGAAGGAGAAGGTGAAGTCTGGAGGGTGAATCAGAAGAAGCAGAAGAAGGAGAAGGAGAAGGTGAAGTCTGGAGCGTGAATCAGAAGAAGCAGAATAAGGAGAAGGAGAAGGTGAAGTCTGGAGGGTGAATCAGAAGAAGCAGAAGAAGGAGAAGGAGAAGGTGAAGTCTGGAGGGTGAATCAGAAGAAGTAGAAGAAGGAGAAGGAGAAGGTGAAGTCTGGAGTGTGAAGCAGAAGAAGTAGAAGAAGGAGAAGGAGAATGTGAAGTCAGGAGGGTGAATCAGAAGAAGTAGAAGAAGGAGAAGGAGAGGGTGAAGTCAGGAGGGTGAATCAGAAGAAGCAGAAGAAGGAGAAGGAGAAGGTGAAGTCTGGAGGGTGAATCAAAAGAATCAGAAGAAGGAGAAGGAGAAGGTGAAGTCTGGAGGGTGAATCAGAAGAAGCAGAAGAAGGAGAAGGAGAAGGTGAAGACTGGAGGGTGAATCAGAAGAAGGAGAAGAAGGAGAAGAAGAAGGTGAAGTCTGGAGGGTTATTCAGAAGAAGTAGAAGAAGGAGAAAGAGAAGGTGAAGTCTGGAGGGTGAATCAGAAGAAGCAGAAAAGGAGAAGGAGAAGGTGAAGTCTGGCAGGTGAATCAGAAGAAGCAGAAGAAGGAGAAGGAGAAGATGAAGTCTGGAGGGTGAATCAGAAGAAGTAGAAGAAGGAGAGGGAGAAGGTGAGGTCTGGAGGGTGAATCAGAAGAAGCAGAGGAAGGAGAAGGAGAAGGTGAAGTCTGGAGGGTGAATCAGAAGAAGCAGAAGAAGGAGAAGGAGAAGGTGAAGTCTGGAGGGTGAATCAGAAGAAGCAGAAGAAGGAGAAGGAGAAGATGAAGTCAGGAGGGTGAATCAGAAGAAGCAGAAGAAGGAGAAGGAGAAGGTGAAGTTAGGAGGGTGAATCAGAAGAAGCAGAAGAAGGAGAAGGAGAAGGTGAAGTCAGTGGGGTGAAGCAGAAGAAGTAGAAGAAGGAGAAGGAGAAGGTGAAGTCAGGAGGGTGAAGCAGAAGAAGCAGAAGAAGGAGAAGGAGAAGGTGAAGTCTGGAGGGCGCAGCAGAAGAAGCAGAAGAAGGAGAACGAGAAGGTGAAGTCTGGAGGGTGAAGCAGAAGAAGCAGAAGAAGGAGAAGGAGAAGGTGAAGTCTGGAGGGTGAATCAGAAGAAGTAGAAGAAGGAGAAGGAGAAGGTGAAGTCAGGAGGGTGAAGCAGAAGAAGCAGAAGAAGGAGAAGGAGAAGGTGAAGTCTGGAGGGTGAAGCAGAAGAAGCAGAAGAAGGAGAAGGAGAAGGTGATGTCTGGAGGGTGAAGCAGAAGAAGCAGAAGAAGGAGAAGGAGAAGGTGAAGTCTGGAGGGCGAAGCAGAAGAAGCAGAAGAAGGAGAAGGAGAAGGTGAAGTCTGGAGGGTGAAGCAGAAGAAGCAGAAGAAGGAGAAGGAGAAGGTGAAGTCTGGAGGGTGAATCAGAAGAAGAAGAAGAAGGAGAAGGAGAAGGTGAAGTCAGTAGGGTGAAGCAGAAGAAGCAGAAGAAGGAGAAGGAGAAGGTGAAGTCTGGAGGGTGAAGCAGAAGAAGCAGAAGAAGGAGAAGGAGAAGGTGAAGTCTGGAGGGTGAAGCAGAAGAAGCAGAAGAAGGAGAAGGAGAAGGTGAAGTCAGGAGGGTGAATCATAAGAAGTAGAAGAAGGAGAAGGAGAAGGTGAAGTCTGGAGGGTGAGTCAGAAGAAGTAGAAGAAGGAGAAGGAGAAGCTGATGTCTGGAGGGTGAATCAGAAGAAGTAGAAGAAGGAGAAGCAGAAGGTGAAGTCTGGAGGGTTAATCAGAAGAAGTAGAAGAAGGAGAAGGAGAAGGTGAAGTCTGGAGGGTGAATCAGAAGAAGCAGAAGAAGGAGAAGAAGAAGGTGAAGTTTGGAGGGTGAATCAGAAGAAGTGGAAGAAGGAGAAGGAGAAGGTGTAGTCTGGAGGGTGAATCAGAAGAAGCAGACGAAGGAGAAGGAGAAGGTGAAGTCTGGAGGGTGAATCAGAAGAAGCAGAAGAAGGAGAAGGAGAAGGTGAAGTCTGGAGGGTGAATTAGAAGAAGTACAAGAAGGAGAAGGAGAAGGTGAAGTCTGGAGGGTGAATCAGAAGAAGCAGAAGAAGGAGAAGGAGAAGGTGAAGTCAGGAGGGTGAATCAGGAGAAGCAGAAGAAGGAGAAGGAGAAGGTGAAGTTTGGAGGGTGAATCAGAAGACGCAGAAGAAGGAGAAGGAGAAGGTGAAGACTGGAGGGTGAATCAGAAGAAGTAGAAGAAGGAGAAGGAGAAGGTGAAGTCTGGAGGGTGAATCAGAAGAAGTAGAAGAAGGAGAAGGAGAAGGCGAAGTCTGGAGGGTGAATCAGAAGAAGCAGAAGAAGGAGAAGGAGAAGGTGAAGTCTGGAGGGTGAATCAGAAGAAGCAAAAGAAGGAGAAGGAGAAGATGAAGTCTGGAGGGTGAATCAGAAGAAGTTGAAGAAGGAGAAGGAGAAGATGAGGTCTGGAGGGTGAATCAGAAGAAGCAGAAGAAGGAGAAGGAGAAGGTGAAGTCTGAAGGGTGAATCAAAAGAAGCAGAAGAAGGAGAAGGAGAAGGTGAAGTCTGGAGGGTGAATCAGAAGAAGCAGAAGAAGGAGGAGGAGAAGGTGAAGTCTGGAGGGTGAATCAGAAGAAGCAGAAGAAGGAGAAGGAGAAGGTGAAGTCTGGTGGGTGAATCAGAAGAAGTAGAAGAAGGAGAAGGAGAAGGTGAAGTCTGGAGGGTGAATCAGAAGAAGTAGAAGAAGGAGAAGGAGAAGGTGATGTCAGGAGGGTGAATCAGAAAAAGCAGAAGAAGGAGAAGGAGAAGGTGAAGTCTGGAGGGTGAAGCAGAAGAAGTAGCAGAAGGAGAAGGAGAAGGTGAAGTCAGGAGGGTGAAGCAGAAGAAGTAGAAGAAGGAGAAGGAGAGGGTGAAGTCTGCAGGGTGAATCAGAAGAAGTTGAAGAAGGAGAAGTAGAAGGTGAAGTCTAGAGGGTGAATCAGAAGAAGTTGAAGAAGGAGAAGGAGAAGGTGAAGTCTGGAGGGTGAATCAGAAGAAGTAGAAGAAGGAGAAGGAGAAGGTGAAGTCTGGAGGGTGAATCAGAAGAAGCAGAAGAAGGAGAAGGAGAAGGTGAAGCCTGGAGGGTGAATCAGAAGAAGCAGAAGAAGGAGAAGGAGAAGATGAAGTCTGGAGGGTGAATCAGAAGAAGCAGAAGAAGGAGAAGTAGAAGGTGAAGTCTGGAGGGTGAATCAGAAGAAGTTGAAGAAGGAGAAGGAGAAGGTGAAGTCTGGAGGGTGAATCAGAAGAAGTAGAAGAAGGAGAAGGAGAATGTGAAGTCTGGAGGGTGAATCAGAAGAAGCAGAAGAAGGAGAAGGAGAAGGTGAAGCCTGGAGGGTGAATCAGAAGAAGCAGAAGAAGGAGAAGGAGAAGATGAAGTCTGGAGGGTAAATCAGAAGAAGTAGAAGAAGGAGAAGGAGAATGTGAAGTCTGGAGGGTGAATCAGAAGAAGCAGAAGAAGGAGAAGGAGAAGGTGAAGTCTGGAGGGTGAATCAGAAGAAGCAGAAGAAGGAGAAGGAGAAGGTGAAGTCTGGAGGGTGAATCAGAAGAAGCAGAATAAGGAGAAGGAGAAGGTGAAGTCTGGAGGGTGAATCAGAAGAAGCAGAAGAAGGAGAAGGAGAAGGTGAAGTCTGGAGGGTGAATCAGAAGAAGTAGAAGAAGGAGAAGGAGAAGGTGAAGTCTGGAGGGTGAAGCAGAAGAAGTAGAAGAAGGAGAAGGAGAATGTGAAGTCAGGAGGGTGAATCAGAAGAAGTAGAAGAAGGAGAAGGAGAGGGTGAAGTCAGGAGGGTGAATCAGAAGAAGCAGAAGAAGGAGAAGGAGAAGGTGAAGTCTGGAGGGTGAATCAAAAGAATCAGAAGAAGGAGAAGGAGAAGGTGAAGTCTGGAGGGTGAATCAGAAGAAGCAGAAGAAGAAGAAGGAGAAGGTGAAGACTGGAGGGTGGGAATCAGAAGAAGTAGAAGAAGGAGAAGAAGAAGGTGAAGTCTGGAGGGTGATTCAGAAGAAGTAGAAGAAGGAGAAAGAGAAGGTGAAGTCTGGAGGATGAATCAGAAGAAGCAGAAAAGGAGAAGGAGAAGGTGAAGTCTGGAGGGTGAATCAGAAGAAGCAGAAGAAGGAGAAGGAGAAGATGAAGTCTGGAGGGTGAATCAGAAGAAGTAGAAGAAGGAGAAGGAGAAGGTGAGGTCTGGAGGGTGAATCAGAAGAAGCAGAAGAAGGAGAAGGAGAAGGTGAAGTCTGGAGGGTGAATCAGAAGAAGCAGAAGAAGGAGAAGGAGAAGGTGAAGTCTGGAGGGTGAATCAGAAGAAGCAGAAGAAGGAGAAGGAGAAGATGAAGTCAGGAGGGTGAATCAGAAGAAGCAGAAGAAGGAGAAGGAGAAGGTGAGGTTAGGAGGGTGAATCAGAAGAAGCAGAAGAAGGAGAAGGAGAAGGTGAAGTCAGGGGGGTGAAGCAGAAGAAGTAGAAGAAGGAGAAGGAGAAGGTGAAGTCAGGAGGGTGAAGCAGAAGAAGCAGAAGAAGGAGAAGGAGAAGGTGAAGTCTGGAGGGCGCAGCAGAAGAAGCAGAAGAAGGAGAACGAGAAGGTGAAGTCTGGAGGGTGAAGCAGAAGAAGCAGAAGAAGGAGAATGAGAAGGTGAAGTCTGGAGGGTGAATCAGAAGAAGTAGAAGAAGGAGAAGGAGAAGGTGAAGTCAGGAGGGTGAAGCAGAAGAAGCAGAAGAAGGAGAAGGAGAAGGTGATGTCTGGAGGGTAAAGCAGAAGAAGCAGAAGAAGGAGAAGGAGAAGGTGAAGTCTGGAGGGCGAAGCAGAAGAAGCAGAAGAAGGAGAAGGAGAAGGTGAAGTCTGGAGGGTGAAGCAGAAGAAGCAGAAGAAGGAGAAGGAGAAGGTGAAGTCTGGAGGGTGAATCAGAAGAAGTAGAAGAAGGAGAAGGCGAAGGTGAAGTCAGGAGGGTGAAGCAGAAGAAGCAGAAGAAGGAGAATGAGAAGGTGAAGTCTGGAGGGTGAATCAGAAGAAGTAGAAGAAGGAGAAGGAGAATGTGAAGTCTGGAGGGTGAATCAGAAGAAGCAGAAGAAGGAGAAGGAGAAGGTGAAGCCTGGAGGGTGAATCAGAAGAAGCAGAAGAAGGAGAAGGAGAAGATGAAGTCTGGAGGGTAAATCAGAAGAAGTAGAAGAAGGAGAAGGAGAATGTGAAGTCTGGAGGGTGAATCAGAAGAAGCAGAAGAAGGAGAAGGAGAAGGTGAAGTCTGGAGGGTGAATCAGAAGAAGCAGAAGAAGGAGAAGGAGAAGGTGAAGTCTGGAGGGTGAATCAGAAGAAGCAGAATAAGGAGAAGGAGAAGGTGAAGTCTGGAGGGTGAATCAGAAGAAGCAGAAGAAGGAGAAGGAGAAGGTGAAGTCTGGAGGGTGAATCAGAAGAAGTAGAAGAAGGAGAAGGAGAAGGTGAAGTCTGGAGGGTGAAGCAGAAGAAGTAGAAGAAGGAGAAGGAGAATGTGAAGTCAGGAGGGTGAATCAGAAGAAGTAGAAGAAGGAGAAGGAGAGGGTGAAGTCAGGAGGGTGAATCAGAAGAAGCAGAAGAAGGAGAAGGAGAAGGTGAAGTCTGGAGGGTGAATCAAAAGAATCAGAAGAAGGAGAAGGAGAAGGTGAAGTCTGGAGGGTGAATCAGAAGAAGCAGAAGAAGAAGAAGGAGAAGGTGAAGACTGGAGGGTGGGAATCAGAAGAAGTAGAAGAAGGAGAAGAAGAAGGTGAAGTCTGGAGGGTGATTCAGAAGAAGTAGAAGAAGGAGAAAGAGAAGGTGAAGTCTGGAGGATGAATCAGAAGAAGCAGAAAAGGAGAAGGAGAAGGTGAAGTCTGGAGGGTGAATCAGAAGAAGCAGAAGAAGGAGAAGGAGAAGATGAAGTCTGGAGGGTGAATCAGAAGAAGTAGAAGAAGGAGAAGGAGAAGGTGAGGTCTGGAGGGTGAATCAGAAGAAGCAGAAGAAGGAGAAGGAGAAGGTGAAGTCTGGAGGGTGAATCAGAAGAAGCAGAAGAAGGAGAAGGAGAAGGTGAAGTCTGGAGGGTGAATCAGAAGAAGCAGAAGAAGGGGAAGGAGAAGATGAAGTCAGGAGGGTGAATCAGAAGAAGCAGAAGAAGGAGAAGGAGAAGGTGAGGTTAGGAGGGTGAATCAGAAGAAGCAGAAGAAGGAGAAGGAGAAGGTGAAGTCAGGGGGGTGAAGCAGAAGAAGTAGAAGAAGGAGAAGGAGAAGGTGAAGTCAGGAGGGTGAAGCAGAAGAAGCAGAAGAAGGAGAAGGAGAAGGTGAAGTCTGGAGGGCGCAGCAGAAGAAGCAGAAGAAGGAGAACGAGAAGGTGAAGTCTGGAGGGTGAAGCAGAAGAAGCAGAAGAAGGAGAATGAGAAGGTGAAGTCTGGAGGGTGAATCAGAAGAAGTAGAAGAAGGAGAAGGAGAAGGTGAAGTCAGGAGGGTGAAGCAGAAGAAGCAGAAGAAGGAGAAGGAGAAGGTGATGTCTGGAGGGTAAAGCAGAAGAAGCAGAAGAAGGAGAAGGAGAAGGTGAAGTCTGGAGGGCGAAGCAGAAGAAGCAGAAGAAGGAGAAGGAGAAGGTGAAGTCTGGAGGGTGAAGCAGAAGAAGCAGAAGAAGGAGAAGGAGAAGGTGAAGTCTGGAGGGTGAATCAGAAGAAGTAGAAGAAGGAGAAGGCGAAGGTGAAGTCAGGAGGGTGAAGCAGAAGAAGCAGAAGAAGGAGAAGGAGAAGGTGAAGTTTGGAGGGTGAAACAGAAGAAGCAGAAGAAGGAGAAGGAGAAGGTGAAGTCTGGAGGGTGAAGCAGAAGAAGCAGAAGAAGGAGAAGGAGAAGGTGAAGTCAGGAGGGTGAATCATAAGAAGTAGAAGAAGGAGAAGAAGAAGGTGAAGTCTGGAGGGTGAATCAGAAGAAGTAGAAGAAGGAGAAGGAGAAGCTGAAGTCTGGAGGGTGAATCAGAAGAAGTAGAAGAAGGAGAAGGAGAAGGTGAAGTCTGGAGGATGAATCAGAAGAAGCAGAAGAAGGAGAAGGAGAAGGTGAAGTCTGGAGGGAGAAGCAGAAGAAGTAGAAGAAGGAGAAGGAGAAGGTGAAGTCTGGAGGGTGAATCAGAAGAAGTAGAAGAAGGAGAAGGAGAAGGTGAAGTCTGGAGGGTGAATCAGAAGAAGTAGAAGAAGGAGAAGGAGAAGGTGAAGTCTGGAGGGTGAATCAGAAGAAGCAGAAAAAGGAGAAGGAGAAGGTGAAGTTTGGAGGGTGAATCAGAAGAAGTAGAAGAAGGAGAAGGAGAAGGTGTATTCTGGAGGGTGAATCAGAAGAAGTAGACGAAGGAGAAGGAGAAGGTGAAGTCTGGAGGGTGAATCAGAAGAAGCAGAAGAAGGAGAAGGAGAAGGTGAAGTCTGGAGGGTGAATTAGAAGAAGTACAAGAAGGAGAAGGAGAAGGTGAAGTCTGGAGGGTGAATCAGAAGAAGCAGAAGAAGGAGAAGGAGAAGGTGAAGTCAGGAGGGTGAATCAGGAGAAGCAGAAGAAGGAGAAGGAGAAGGTGAAGTCTGGAGGGTGAATCAGAAGACGCAGAAGAAGGAGAAGGAGAAGGTGAAGACTGGAGGGTGAATCAGAAGAAGTAGAAGAAGGAGAAGGAGAAGGTGAAGTCTGGAGGGAGAATCAGAAGAAGTAGAAGAAGGAGAAGGAGAAGGCGAGGTCTGGAGGGTGAATCAGAAGAAGCAGAAGAAGGAGAAGGAGAAGGTGAAGTCTGGAGGGTGAATCAGAAGAAGCAAAAGAAGGAGAAGGAGAAGATGAAGTCTGGAGGGTGAATCAGAAGAAGTTGAAGAAGGAGAAGGAGAAGTTGAGGTCTGGAGGGTGAATCAGAAGAAGCAGAAGAAGGAGAAGGAGAAGGTGAAGTCTGAAGGGTGAATCAAAAGAAGCAGAAGAAGGAGAAGGAGAAGGTGAAGTCTGGAGGGGGAATCAGAAGAAGCAGAAGAAGGAGAAGGAGAAGGTGAAGTCTGGAGGGTGAATCAGAAGAAGCAGAAGAAGGAGAAGGAGAAGGTGAAGTCTGAAGGGTGAATCAAAAGAAGCAGAAGAAGGAGAAGGAGAAGGTGAAGTCTGGAGGGTGAATCAGAAGAAGCAAAAGAAGGAGAAGAGAAGATGAAGTCTGGAGGGTGAATCAGAAGAAGTTGAAGAAGGAGAAGGAGAAGGGGAGGTCTGGAGGGTGAATCAGAAGAAGCAGAAGAAGGAGAAGGAGAAGGTGAAGTCTGAAGGGTGAATCAAAAGAAGCAGAAGAAGGAGAAGGAGAAGGTGAAGTCTGGAGGGTGAATCAGAAGAAGCAGAAGAAGGAGAAGGAGAAGGTGAAGTCTGGAGGGTGAATCAGAAGAAGCAGAAGAAGGAGAAGGAGAAGGTGAAGTCTGGTGGGTGAATCAGAAGAAGTAGAAGAAGGAGAAGGAGAAGGTGAAGTCTGGAGGGTGAATCAGAAGAAGTAGAAGAAGGAGAAGGAGAAGGTGATGTCAGGAGGGTGAATCAGAAAAAGCAGAAGAAGGAGAAGGAGAAGGTGAAGTCAGGAGGGTGAAGCAGAAGAAGTAGAAGAAGGAGAAGGAGAAGGTGAAGTCAGGAGGGTGAAGCAGAAGAAGTAGAAGAAGGAGAAGGAGAGGGTGAATTCAGGAGGGTGAATCAGAAGAAGCAGAAGAAGGAGAAGGAGAGGGTGTAGTCAGGAGGGTGAATCAGAAGAAGCAGAAGGAGGAGAAGGAGAAGGTGAAGTCTGGAGGGTGAAGCAGAAGAAGCAGAAGAAGGAGAAGGAGAAGGTGAAGTCTGGAGGGTGAATCAAAAGAATCAGAAGAAGGAGAAGGAGAAGGTGAAGTCAGAAGGGTGAATCAGAAGAAGCAGAAGAAGGAGAAGGAGAAGGTGAAGTCTGGAGGGTGATTCAAAAGAATCAGAAGAAGGAGAAGGAGAAGGTGAAGTCTGGAGGGTGAATCAGAAGAAGCAGAAGAAGGAGAAGGAGGAGGTGAAGACTGGAGGGTGAATCAGAAGAAGCAGAAGAAGGAGAAGGAGAAGGTGAAGTCTGGAGGGTGAATCAGAAGAAGTAGAAGAAGGAGAAGGAGAAGGTGAAGTCTGGAGGGTGAATCAGAAGAAGCAGAAGAAGGAGAAGGAGAAGGTGAAGTCTGGAGGGTGAATCAGAAGAAGCAGAAGAAGGAGAAGGAGAAGATGAAGTCTGGAGGGTGAATCAGAAGAAGTAGAAGAAGGAGAAGGAGAAGGTGAGGTCTGGAGGGTGAATCAGAAGAAGCAGAAGAAGGAAAAGGAGAAGGTGAAGTCTGGAGGGTGAATCAGAAGAAGCAGAAGAAGGAGAAGGAGAAGGTGAAGTCTGGAGGGTGAATCAGAAGAAGCAGAAGAAGGAGAAGGAGAAGGTGAAGTCAGGAGGGTGAATCAGAAGAAGCAGAAGAAGGAGAAGGAGAAGGTGAAGTTAGGAGGGTGAATCAGAAGAAGCAGAAGAAGGACAACGAGAAGGTGAAGTCTGGAGGGTGAAGCAGAAGAAGCAGAAGAAGGAGAAGGAGAAGTTGAAGTCTAGAGGGTGAATCAGAAGAAGTAGAAGGAGAAGGAGAAGGTGAAGTCTGGGGGGTGAATCAGAAGAAGCAGAAGAAGGAGAAGGAGAAGGTGAAGTCTGGAGGGTGAATCAGAAGAAGCAGAAGAAGGAGAAGGAGAAGATGAAGTCTCGAGGGTGAATCAGAAGAAGTAGAAGAAGGAGAAGGAGAATGTGAAGTCTGGAGGGTGAATCAGAAGAAGCAGAAGAAGGAGAAGGAGAAGGTGAAGTCTGGAGGGTGAATCAGAAGAAGTAGAAGAAGGAGAAGGAGAAGGTGAAGTCAGGAGGGTGAAGCAGAAGAAGCAGAAGAAGGAGAAGGAGAAGGTGAAGTCTGGAGGGTGAAGCAGAAGAAGCAGAAGAAGGAGAAGGAGAAGGTGAAGTCTGGAGGGTGAAGCAGAAGAAGCAGAAGAAGGAGAAGGAGAAGGTGAAGTCAGGAGGGTGAATCAGAAGAAGCAGAAGAAGGAGAAGGAGAAGGTGAAGTCTGGAGGGTGAATCAGAAGAAGCAGAAGAAGGAGAAGGAGAAGGTGAAGTCAGGAGGGTGAATCAGAAGAAGCAGAAGAGGGAGAAGGAGAAGGTGAAGTTAGGAGGGTGAATCAGAAGAAGCAGAAGAAGGAGAAGGAGAAGGTGAAGTCAGGGGGGTGAAGCAGAAGAAGTAGAAGAAGGAGAAGGAGAAGATGAAGTCAGGAGGGTGAAGCAGAAGAAGCAGAAGAAGGAGAAGGAGAAGGTGAAGTCTGGAGGGCGCAGGAGAAGCAGCAGAAGAAGGAGAACGAGAAGGTGAAGTCTGGAGGGTGAAGCAGAAGAAGCAGAAGAAGGAGAAGGAGAAGGTGAAGTCTGGAGGGTGAATCAGAAGAAGTAGAGGAAGGAGAAGGATAAGGTGAAGTCAGCAGGGTGAAGCAGAAGAAGCAGAAGAAGGAGAAGGAGAAGGTGAAGTCTGGAGGGTGAAGCAGAAGAAGCAGAAGAAGGAGAAGGAGAAGGTGAAGTCTGGAGGGCGAAGCAGAAGAAGCAGAAGAAGGAGAAGGAGAAGGTGAAGTCTGGAGGGTGAAGCAGAAGAAGCAGAAGAAGGAGAAGGAGAAGGTGAAGTCTGGAGGGTGAAGCAGAAGAAGCATAAGAAGGAGAAGGAGAAGGTGAAGTCTGGAGGGTGAAGCAGAAGAAGCAGAAGAAGGAGAAGGAGAAGGTGAAGTCAGGAGGGTGAAGCAGAAGAAGCAGAAGAAGGAGAAGGAGAAGGTGAAGTCTGGAGGGTGAAGCAGAAGAAGCAGAAGAAGGAGAAGGAGAAGGTGAAGTCTGGAGGTTGAAGCAGAAGAAGCAGAAGAAGGAGAAGGAGAAGGTGAAGTCAGGAGGGTGAATCATAAGAAGTAGAAGAAGGAGAAGGAGAAGGTGAAGTCTGGATGGTGAATCAGAAGAAGTAGAAGAAGGAGAAGGAGAAGGTGAAGTCTGGAGGGTGAATCAGAAGAAGTAGAAGAAGGAGAAGGAGAAGGTGAAGTCTGGAGGGTGAATCAGAAGAAGCAGAAGAAGGAGAAGGAGAAGGTGAAGTCTGGAGGGAAAAGCAGATGAAGTAGAAGAAGGAGAAGGAGAAGGAGAAGTCTGGAGGGTGAATCAGAAGAAGTAGAAGAAGGAGAAGGAGAAGGTGAAGTCTGGAGGGCGAAGCAGAAGAAGCAGAAGAAGGAGAAGGAGAAGGTGAAGTCTGGAGGGTGAAGCAGAAGAAGCAGAAGAAGGAGAAGGAGAAGGTGAAGTCTGGAGGGTGAATCAGAAGAAGAAGAAGAAGGAGAAGGAGAAGGTGAAGTCAGGAGGGTGAAGCAGAAGAAGCAGAAGAAGGAGAAGGAGAAGGTGAAGTCTGGAGGGTGAAGCAGAAGAAGCAGAAGAAGGAGAAGGAGAAGGTGAAGTCTGGAGGGTGAAGCAGAAGAAGCAGAAGAAGGAGAAGGAGAAGGTGAAGTCAGGAGGGTGAATCATAAGAAGTAGAAGAAGGAGAAGGAGAAGGTGAAGTCTGGAGGGTGAATCAGAAGAAGTAGAAGAAGGAGAAGGAGAAGCTGATGTCTGGAGGGTGAATCAGAAGAAGTAGAAGAAGGAGAAGCAGAAGGTGAAGTCTGGAGGGTTAATCAGAAGAAGTAGAAGAAGGAGAAGGAGAAGGTGAAGTCTGGAGGGTGAATCAGAAGAAGCAGAAGAAGGAGAAGGAGAAGGTGAAGTTTGGAGGGTGAATCAGAAGAAGTGGAAGAAGGAGAAGGAGAAGGTGTAGTCTGGAGGGTGAATCAGAAGAAGCAGACGAAGGAGAAGGAGAAGGTGAAGTCTGGAGGGTGAATCAGAAGAAGCAGAAGAAGGAGAAGGAGAAGATGAAGTCTGGAGGGTGAATTAGAAGAAGTACAAGAAGGAGAAGGAGAAGGTGAAGTCTGGAGGGTGAATCAGAAGAAGCAGAAGAAGGAGAAGGAGAAGGTGAAGTCAGGAGGGTGAATCAGAAGAAGCAGAAGAAGGAGAAGGAGAAGGTGAAGTTTGGAGGGTGAATCAGAAGACGCAGAAGAAGGAGAAGGAGAAGGTGAAGACTGGAGGGTGAATCAGAAGAAGTAGAAGAAGGAGAAGGAGAAGGTGAAGTCTGGAGGGTGAATCAGAAGAAGTCGAAGAAGGAGAAGGAGAAGGCGAAGTCTGGAGGGTGAATCAGAAGAAGCAGAAGAAGGAGAAGGAGAAGGTGAAGTCTGGAGGGTGAATCAGAAGAAGCAAAAGAAGGAGAAGGAGAAGATGAAGTCTGGAGGGTGAATCAGAAGAAGTTGAAGAAGTAGAAGGAGAAGATGAGGTCTGGAGGGTGAATCAGAAGAAGCAGAAGAAGGAGAAGGAGAAGGTGAAGTCTGAAGGGTGAATCAAAAGAAGCAGAAGAAGGAGAAGGAGAAGGTGAAGTCTGGAGGGTGAATCAGAAGAAGCAGAAGAAGGAGGAGGAGAAGGTGAAGTCTGGAGGGTGAATCAGAAGAAGCAGAAGAAGGAGAAGGAGAAGGTGAAGTCTGGTGGGTGAATCAGAAGAAGTAGAAGAAGGAGAAGGAGAAGGTGAAGTCTGGAGGGTGAATCAGAAGAAGTAGAAGAAGGAGAAGGAGAAGGTGATGTCAGGAGGGTGAATCAGAAAAAGCAGAAGAAGGAGAAGGAGAAGGTGAAGTCTGGAGGGTGAAGCAGAAGAAGTAGCAGAAGGAGAAGGAGAAGGTGAAGTCAGGAGGGTGAAGCAGAAGAAGTAGAAGAAGGAGAAGGAGAGGGTGAAGTCTGGAGGGTGAATCAGAAGAAGTTGAAGAAGGAGAAGTAGAAGGTGAAGTCTAGAGGGTGAATCAGAAGAAGTTGAAGAAGGAGAAGGAGAAGGTGAAGTCTGGAGGGTGAATCAGAAGAAGTAGAAGAAGGAGAAGGAGAAGGTGAAGTCTGGAGGGTGAATCAGAAGAAGCAGAAGAAGGAGAAGGAGAAGGTGAAGCCTGGAGGGTGAATCAGAAGAAGCAGAAGAAGGAGAAGGAGAAGATGAAGTCTGGAGGGTGAATCAGAAGAAGCAGAAGAAGGAGAAGTAGAAGGTGAAGTCTGGAGGGTGAATCAGAAGAAGTTGAAGAAGGAGAAGGAGAAGGTGAAGTCTGGAGGGTGAATCAGAAGAAGTAGAAGAAGGAGAAGGAGAATGTGAAGTCTGGAGGGTGAATCAGAAGAAGCAGAAGAAGGAGAAGGAGTAGGTGAAGCCTGGAGGGTGAATCAGAAGAAGCAGAAGAAGGAGAAGGAGAAGATGAAGTCTGGAGGGTAAATCAGAAGAAGTAGAAGAAGGAGAAGGAGAATGTGAAGTCTGGAGGGTGAATCAGAAGAAGCAGAAGAAGGAGAAGGAGAAGGTGAAGTCTGGAGGGTGAATCAGAAGAAGCAGAAGAAGGAGAAGGAGAAGGTGAAGTCTGGAGGGTGAATCAGAAGAAGCAGAATCAGGAGAAGGAGAAGGTGAAGTCTGGAGGGTGAATCAGAAGAAGCAGAAGAAGGAGAAGGAGAAGGTGAAGTCTGGAGGGTGAATCAGAAGAAGTAGAAGAAGGAGAAGGAGAAGGTGAAGTCTGGAGGGTGAATCAGAAGAAGTAGAAGAAGGAGAAGGAGAATGTGAAGTCAGGAGGGTGAATCAGAAGAAGTAGAAGAAGGAGAAGGAGAGGGTGAAGTCAGGAGGGTGAATCAGAAGAAGCAGAAGAAGGAGAAGGAGAAGGTGAAGTCTGGAGGGTGAATCAAAAGAATCAGAAGAAGGAGAAGGAGAAGGTGAAGTCTGGAGGGTGAATCAGAAGAAGCAGAAGAAGGAGAAGGAGAAGGTGAAGACTGGAGGGTGAATCAGAAGAAGTAGAAGAAGGAGAAGAAGAAGGTGAAGTCTGGAGGGTGATTCAGAAGAAGTAGAAGAAGGAGAAAGAGAAGGTGAAGTCTGGAGGCTGAATCAGAAGAAGCAGAAAAGGAGAAGGAGAAGGTGAAGTCTGGAGGGTGAATCAGAAGAAGCAGAAGAAGGAGAAGGAGAAGATGAAGTCTGGAGGGTGAATCAGAAGAAGTAGAAGAAGGAGAAGGAGAAGGTGACGTCTGGAGGGTGAATCAGAAGAAGCAGAAGAAGGAGAAGGAGAAGGTGAAGTCTGGAGGGTGAATCAGAAGAAGCAGAAGAAGGAGAAGGTGAAGTCTGGAGGGTGAATCAGAAGAAGCAGAAGAAGGAGAAGGAGAAGATGAAGTCAGGAGGGTGAATCAGAAGAAGCAGAAGAAGGAGAAGGAGAAGGTGAAGTTAGGAGGGTGAATCAGAAGAAGCAGAAGAAGGAGAAGGAGAAGGTGAAGTCAGGGGGGTGAAGCAGAAGAAGTAGAAGAAGGAGAAGGAGAAGGTGAAGTCAGGAGGGTGAAGCAGAAGAAGCAGAAGAAGGAGAAGGAGAAGGTGAAGTCTGGAGGGCGCAGCAGAAGAAGCAGAAGAAGGAGAACGAGAAGGTGAAGTCTGGAGGGTGAAGCAGAAGAAGCAGAAGAAGGAGAAGGAGAAGGTGAAGTCTGGAGGGTGAATCAGAAGAAGTAGAAGAAGGAGAAGGAGAAGGTGAAGTCAGGAGGGTGAAGCAGAAGAAGCAGAAGAAGGAGAAGGAGAAGGTGATGTATGGAGGGTAAAGCAGAAGAAGCAGAAGAAGGAGAAGGAGAAGGTGAAGTCTGGAGGGCGAAGCAGAAGAAGCAGAAGAAGGAGAAGGAGAAGGTGAAGTCTGGAGGGTGAAGCAGAAGAAGCAGAAGAAGGAGAAGGAGAAGGTGAAGTCTGGAGGGTGAATCAGAAGAAGTAGAAGAAGGAGAAGGCGAAGGTGAAGTCAGGAGGGTGAAGCAGAAGAAGCAGAAGAAGGAGAAGGAGAAGGTGAAGTTTGGAGGGTGAAACAGAAGAAGCAGAAGAAGGAGAAGGAGAAGGTGAAGTCTGGAGGGTGAAGCAGAAGAAGCAGAAGAAGGAGAAGGAGAAGGTGAAGTCAGGAGGGTGAATCATAAGAAGTAGAAGAAGGAGAAGAAGAAGGTGAAGTCTGGAGGGTGAATCAGAAGAAGTAGAAGAAGGAGAAGGAGAAGCTGAAGTCTGGAGGGTGAATCAGAAGAAGTAGAAGAAGGAGAAGGAGAAGGTGAAGTCTGGAGGATGAATCAGAAGAAGCAGAAGAAGGAGAAGGAGAAGGTGAAGTCTGGAGGGAGAAGCAGAAGAAGTAGAAGAAGGAGAAGGAGAAGGTGAAGTCTGGAGGGTGAATCAGAAGAAGTAGAAGAAGGAGAAGGAGAAGGTGAAGTCTGGAGGGTGAATCAGAAGAAGTAGAAGAAGGAGAAGGAGAAGGTGAAGTCTGGAGGGTGAATCAGAAGAAGCAGAAAAAGGAGAAGGAGAAGGTGAAGTTTGGAGGGTGAATCAGAAGAAGTAGAAGAAGGAGAAGGAGAAGGTGTATTCTGGAGGGTGAATCAGAAGAAGTAGACGAAGGAGAAGGAGAAGGTGAAGTCTGGAGGGTGAATCAGAAGAAGCAGAAGAAGGAGAAGGAGAAGGTGAAGTCTGGAGGGTGAATTAGAAGAAGTACAAGAAGGAGAAGGAGAAGGTGATGTCTGGAGGGTGAATCAGAAGAAGCAGAAGAAGGAGAAGGAGAAGGTGAAGTCAGGAGGGTGAATCAGGAGAAGCAGAAGAAGGAGAAGGAGAAGGTGAAGTCTGGAGGGTGAATCAGAAGACGCAGAAGAAGGAGAAGGAGAAGGTGAAGACTGGAGGGTGAATCAGAAGAAGTAGAAGAAGGAGAAGGAGAAGGTGAAGTCTGGAGGGAGAATCAGAAGAAGTAGAAGAAGGAGAAGGAGAAGGCGAGGTCTGGAGGGTGAATCAGAAGAAGCAGAAGAAGGAGAAGGAGAAGGTGAAGTCTGGAGGGTGAATCAGAAGAAGCAAAAGAAGGAGAAGGAGAAGATGAAGTCTGGAGGGTGAATCAGAAGAAGTTGAAGAAGGAGAAGGAGAAGTTGAGGTCTGGAGGGTGAATCAGAAGACGCAGAAGAAGGAGAAGGAGAAGGTGAAGACTGGAGGGTGAATCAGAAGAAGCAGAAGAAGGAGAAGGGGAAGGTGAAGTCTGGAGGGTGAATCAGAAGAAGCAGAAGAAGGAGAAGGAGAAGGTGAAGTCTGGAGGGTGAATCAGAAGAAGCAGAATAAGGAGAAGGAGAAGGTGAAGTCTGGAGGGTGAATCAGAAGAAGCAGAAGAAGGAGAAGGAGAAGGTGAAGTCTGGAGGGTGAATCAGAAGAAGTAGAAGAAGGAGAAGGAGAAGGTGAAGTCTGGAGGGTGAATCAGAAGAAGTAGAAGAAGGAGAAGGAGAATGTGAAGTCAGGAGGGTGAATCAGAAGAAGTAGAAGAAGGAGAAGGAGAGGGTGAAGTCAGGAGGGTGAATCAGAAGAAGCAGAAGAAGGAGAAGGAGAAGGTGAAGTCTGGAGGGTGAATCAAAAGAATCAGAAGAAGGAGAAGGAGAAGGTGAAGTTTGGAGGGTGAATCAGAAGAAGCAGAAGAAGGAGAAGGAGAAGGTGAAGACTGGAGGGTGAATCAGTAGAAGTAGAAGAAGGAGAAGAAGAAGGTGAAGTCTGGAGGGTGATTCAGAAGAAGTAGAAGAAGGAGAAAGAGAAGGTGAAGTCTGGAGGCTGAATCAGAAGAAGCAGAAAAGGGGAAGGAGAAGGTGAAGTCTGGAGGGTGAATCAGAAGAAGCAGAAGAAGGAGAAGGAGAAGTTGAAGTCTGGAGGGTGAATCAGAAGAAGCAGAAGAAAGAGAAGGAGAAGGTGAAGTCTGGAGGGTGAATCAGAAGAAGCAGAAGAAGGAGAAGGAGAAGGTGAAGTCTGGAGGGTGAATCAGAAGAAGCAGAAGAAGGAGAAGGAGAAGGTGAAGTCTGGAGGGTGAATCAGAAGAAGCAGAAGAAGGAGAAGGAGAAGATGAAGTCAGGAGGGTGAATCAGAAGAAGCAGAAGAAGGAGAAGGAGAAGGTGAAGTTAGGAGGGTGAATCAGAAGAAGCAGAAGAAGGAGAAGGAGAAGGTGAAGTCAGGGGGGTGAAGCAGAAGAAGTAGAAGAAGGAGAAGGAGAAGGTGAAGTCAGGAGGGTGAAGCAGAAGAAGCAGAAGAAGGAGAAGGAGAAGGTGAAGTCTGGAGGGCGCAGCAGAAGAAGCAGAAGAAGGAGAACGAGAAGGTGAAGTCTGGAGGGTGAAGCAGAAGAAGCAGAAGAAGGAGAACGAGAAGGTGAAGTCTGGAGGGTGAAGCAGAAGAAGCAGAAGAAGGAGAAGGAGAAGGTGAAGTCAGGAGGGTGCAGCAGAAGAAGCAGAAGAAGGAGAAGGAGAAGGTGATGTCTGGAGGGTAAAGCAGATTAAGCAGAAGAAGGAGAAGGAGAAGGTGAAGTCTGGAGGGCGAAGCAGAAGAAGCAGAAGAAGGAGAAGGAGAAGGTGAAGTCTGGAGGGTGAAGCAGAAGAAGCAGAAGAAGGAGAAGGAGAAGGTGAAGTCTGGAGGGTGAATCAGAAGAAGTAGAAGAAGGAGCAGGCGAAGGTGAAGTCAGGAGGGTGAAGCAGAAGAAGCAGAAGAAGGAGAAGGAGAAGGTGAAGTTTGGAGGGTGAAACAGAAGAAGCAGAAGAAGGAGAAGGAGAAGGTGAAGTCTGGAGGGTGAAGCAGAAGAAGCAGAAGAAGGAGAAGGAGAAGGTGAAGTCAGGAGGGTGAATCATAAGAAGTAGAAGAAGGAGAAGAAGAAGGTGAAGTCTGGAGGGTGAATCAGAAGAAGTAGAAGAAGGAGAAGGAGAAGCTGAAGTCTGGAGGGTGAATCAGAAGAAGTAGAAGAAGGAGAAGGAGAAGGTGAAGTCTGGAGGATGAATCAGAAGAAGCAGAAGAAGGAGAAGGAGAAGGTGAAGTCTGGAGGGAGAAGCAGAAGAAGTAGAAGAAGGAGAAGGAGAAGGTGAAGTCTGGAGGGTGAATCAGAAGAAGTAGAAGAAGGAGAAGGAGAAGGTGAAGTCTGGAGGGTGAATCAGAAGAAGTAGAAGAAGGAGAAGGAGAAGGTGAAGTCTGGAGGGTGAATCAGAAGAAGCAGAAAAAGGAGAAGGAGAAGGTGAAGTTTGGAGGGTGAATCAGAAGAAGTAGAAGAAGGAGAAGGAGAAGGTGTATTCTGGAGGGTGAATCAGAAGAAGTAGACGAAGGAGAAGGAGAAGGTGAAGTCTGGAGGGTGAATCAGAAGAAGCAGAAGAAGGAGAAGGAGAAGGTGAAGTCTGGAGGGTGAATTAGAAGAAGTACAAGAAGGAGAAGGAGAAGGTGAAGTCTGGAGGGTGAATCAGAAGAAGCAGAAGAAGGAGAAGGAGAAGGTGAAGTCAGGAGGGTGAATCAGGAGAAGCAGAAGAAGGAGAAGGAGAAGGTGAAGTCTGGAGGGTGAATCAGAAGACGCAGAAGAAGGAGAAGGAGAAGGTGAAGACTGGAGGGTGAATCAGAAGAAGTAGAAGAAGGAGAAGGAGAAGGTGAAGTCTGGAGGGAGAATCAGAAGAAGTAGAAGAAGGAGAAGGAGAAGGCGAGGTCTGGAGGGTGAATCAGAAGAAGCAGAAGAAGGAGAAGGAGAAGGTGAAGTCTGGAGGGTGAATCAGAAGAAGCAAAAGAAGGAGAAGGAGAAGATGAAGTCTGGAGGGTGAATCAGAAGAAGTTGAAGAAGGAGAAGGAGAAGTTGAGGTCTGGAGGGTGAATCAGAAGAAGCAGAAGAAGGAGAAGGAGAAGGTGAAGTCTGAAGGGTGAATCAAAAGAAGCAGAAGAAGGAGAAGGAGAAGGTGAAGTCTGGAGGGTGAATCAGAAGAAGCAGAAGAAGGAGAAGGAGAAGGTGAAGTCTGGAGGGTGAATCAGAAGAAGCAGAAGAAGGAGAAGGAGAAGGTGAAGTCTGAAGGGTGAATCAAAAGAAGCAGAAGAAGGAGAAGGAGAAGGTGAAGTCTGGAGGGTGAATCAGAAGAAGCAAAAGAAGGAGAAGGAGAAGATGAAGTCTGGAGGGTGAATCAGAAGAAGTTGAAGAAGGAGAAGGAGAAGGGGAGGTCTGGAGGGTGAATCAGAAGAAGCAGAAGAAGGAGAAGGAGAAGGTGAAGTCTGAAGGGTGAATCAAAAGAAGCAGAAGAAGGAGAAGGAGAAGGTGAAGTCTGGAGGGTGAATCAGAAGAAGCAGAAGAAGGAGAAGGAGAAGGTGAAGTCTGGAGGGTGAATCAGAAGAAGCAGAAGAAGGAGAAGGAGAAGGTGAAGTCTGGTGGGTGAATCAGAAGAAGTAGAAGAAGGAGAAGGAGAAGGTGAAGTCTGGAGGGTGAATCAGAAGAAGTAGAAGAAGGAGAAGGAGAAGGTGATGTCAGGAGGGTGAATCAGAAAAAGCAGAAGAAGGAGAAGGAGAAGGTGAAGTCTGGAGGGTGAAGCAGAAGAAGTAGAAGAAGGATAGGAGAAGGTGAAGTCAGGAGGGTGAAGCAGAAGAAGTAGAAGAAGGAGAAGGAGAGGGTGAATTCAGGAGGGTGAATCAGAAGAAGCAGAAGAAGGAGAAGGAGAGGGTGAAGTCAGGAGGGTGAATCAGAAGAAGCAGAAGGAGGAGAAGGAGAAGGTGAAGTCTGGAGGGTGAAGCAGAAGAAGCAGAAGAAGGAGAAGGAGAAGGTGAAGTCTGGAGGGTGAATCAAAAGAATCAGAAGAAGGAGAAGGAGAAGGTGAAGTCAGAAGGGTGAATCAGAAGAAGCAGAAGAAGGAGAAGGAGAAGGTGAAGTCTGGAGGGTGAATCAAAAGAATCAGAAGAAGGAGAAGGAGAAGGTGAAGTCTGGAGGGTGAATCAGAAGAAGCAGAAGAAGGAGAAGGAGGAGGTGAAGACTGGAGGGTGAATCAGAAGAAGCAGAAGAAGGAGAAGGAGAAGGTGAAGTCTGGAGGGTGAATCAGAAGAAGTAGAAGAAGGAGAAGGAGAAGGTGAAGTCTGGAGGGTGAATCAGAAGAAGCAGAAGAAGGAGAAGGAGAAGGTGAAGTCTGGAGGGTGAATCAGAAGAAGCAGAAGAAGGAGAAGGAGAAGATGAAGTCTGGAAGGTGAATCAGAAGAAGTAGAAGAAGGAGAAGGAGAAGGTGAGGTCTGGAGGGTGAATCAGAAGAAGCAGAAGAAGGAAAAGGAGAAGGTGAAGTCTGGAGGGTGAATCAGAAGAAGCAGAAGAAGGAGAAGGAGAAGGTGAAGTTAGGAGGGTGAATCAGAAGAAGCAGAAGAAGGAGAAGGAGAAGTTGAAGTCTAGAGGGTGAATCAGAAGAAGTAGAAGGAGAAGGAGAAGGTGAAGTCTGGGGGGTGAATCAGAAGAAGCAGAAGAAGGAGAAGGAGAAGGTGAAGTCTGGAGGGTGAATCAGAAGAAGCAGAAGAAGGAGAAGGAGAAGATGAAGTCTCGAGGGTGAATCAGAAGAAGTAGAAGAAGGAGAAGGAGAATGTGAAGTCTGGAGGGTGAATCAGAAGAAGCAGAAGAAGGAGAAGGAGAAGGTGAAGTCTGGAGGGTGAATCAGAAGAAGTAGAAGAAGGAGAAGGAGAAGGTGAAGTCAGGAGGGTGAAGCAGAAGAAGCAGAAGAAGGAGAAGGAGAAGGTGAAGTCTGGAGGGTGAAGCAGAAGAAGCAGAAGAAGGAGAAGGAGAAGGTGAAGTCAGGAGGGTGAATCAGAAGAAGCAGAAGAAGGAGAAGGAGAAGGTGAAGTCTGGAGGGTGAATCAGAAGAAGCAGAAGAAGGAGAAGGAGAAGGTGAAGTCAGGAGGGTGAATCAGAAGAAGCAGAAGAGGGAGAAGGAGAAGGTGAAGTTAGGAGGGTGAATCAGAAGAAGCAGAAGAAGGAGAAGGAGAAGGTGCAGTCAGGGGGGCGAAGCAGAAGAAGTAGAAGAAGGAGAAGGAGAAGATGAAGTCAGGAGGGTGAAGCAGAAGAAGCAGAAGAAGGAGAAGGAGAAGGTGAAGTCTGGAGGGCGCAGGAGAAGCAGCAGAAGAAGGAGAACGAGAAGGTGAAGTCTGGAGGGTGAAGCAGAAGAAGCAGAAGAAGGAGAAGGAGAAGGTGAAGTCTGGAGGGCGAAGCAGAAGAAGCAGAAGAAGGAGAAGGAGAAGGTGAAGTCTGGAGGGTGAAGCAGAAGAAGCAGAAGAAGGAGAAGGAGAAGGTGAAGTCTGGAGGGTGAAGCAGAAGAAGCATAAGAAGGAGAAGGAGAAGGTGAAGTCTGGAGGGTGAAGCAGAAGAAGCAGAAGAAGGAGAAGGAGAAGGTGAAGTCAGGAGGGTGAAGCAGAAGAAGCAGAAGAAGGAGAAGGAGAAGGTGAAGTCTGGAGGTTGAAGCAGAAGAAGCAGAAGAAGGAGAAGGAGAAGGTGAAGTCTGGAGGTTGAAGCAGAAGAAGCAGAAGAAGGAGAAGGAGAAGGTGAAGTCAGGAGGGTGAATCATAAGAAGTAGAAGAAGGAGAAGGAGAAGGTGAAGTCTGGAGGGTGAATCAGAAGAAGTAGAAGAAGGAGAAGGAGAAGGTGAAGTCTGGAGGGTGAATCAGAAGAAGTAGAAGAAGGAGAAGGAGAAGGTGAAGTCTGGAGGGTGAATCAGAAGAAGCAGAAGAAGGAGAAGGAGAAGGTGAAGTCTGGAGGGAAAAGCAGATGAAGTAGAAGAAGGAGAAGGAGAAGGTGAAGTCTGGAGGGTGAATCAGAAGAAGTAGAAGAAGGAGAAGGAGAAGGTGAAGTCTGGAGGGTGAATCAGAAGAAGCAGAAGAAGGAGAAGGAGAAGGTGAAGTCTGGAGGGTGAATCAGAAGAAGTAGAAGAAGGAGAAGGAGAAGGTGTAGTCTGGAGGGTGAATCAGAAGAAGTAGACGAAGGAGAAGGAGAAGGTGAAGTCTGGAGGGTGAATCAGAAGAAGCAGAAGAAGGAGAAGGAGAAGGTGAAGTCTGGAGGGTGAATCAGAAGAAGTAGAAGAAGGAGAAGGAGAAGGTGAAGTCTGGAGGGTGAATCAGAAGAAGCAGAAGAAGGAGAAGGAGAAGGTGAAGTCTGGAGGGTGAATCAGAAGAAGCAGAAGAAGGAGAAGGAGAAGGTGAAATCTGGAGGGTGAATCAGAAGAAGCAGAAGAAGTAGAAGGAGAAGGTGAAGTCTGGAGGGTGAATCAGAAGAAGTAGAAGAAGGAGAAGGAGAAGGTGAAGTCTGGAGGGTGAATCAGAAGAAGCAGAAGTAGGAGAAGG
Organism: Somniosus microcephalus; assembly: GCF_052327205.1. Taxonomy (NCBI): domain Eukaryota; kingdom Metazoa; phylum Chordata; class Chondrichthyes; order Squaliformes; family Somniosidae; genus Somniosus; species Somniosus microcephalus. Next base: position 97,448 of record NW_028225787.1, read on the forward strand.
AGAAGGTGAAGTCAGGAGGGTGAATCAGGAGAAGCAGAAGAAGGAGAAGGAGAAGGTGAAGTCTGGAGCGTGAATCAGAAGAAGAAGAAGAAGGAGAAGGAGAAGGTGAAGACTGGAGGGTGAATCAGAAGAAGTAGAAGAAGGAGAAGGAGAAGGTGAAGTCTGGAGGGTGAATCAGAAGAAGGAGAAGAAGGAGAAGGAGAAGGCGAAGTCTGGAGGGTGAATCAGAAGAAGCAGAAGAAGGAGAAGGAGAAGGTGAAGTCTGGAGGGTGAATCAGAAGAAGCAAAAGAAGGAGAAGGAGAAGATGAAGTCTGGAGGGTGAATCAGAAGAAGTTGAAGAAGGAGAAGGAGAAGGTGTGGTCTGGAGGGTGAATCAGAAGAAGCAGAAGAAGGAGAAGGAGAAGGTGAAGTCTGAAGGGTGAATCAAAAGAAGCAGAAGAAGGAGAAGGAGAAGGTGAAGTCTGAAGGGTGAATCAGAAGAAGCAGAAGAAGGAGAAGGAGAAGGTGAAGTCTGGAGGGTGAATCAGAAGAAGCAGAAGAAGGAGAAGGAGAAGGTGAAGTCTGGTGGGTGAATCAGAAGAAGTAGAAAAAGGAGAAGGAAGAGGTGAAGTCTGGAGGGTGAATCAGAAGAAGTAGAAGAAGGAGAAGGAGAAGGTGAAGTCAGGAGGGTGAATCAGAAGAATCAGAAGAAGGAGAAGGAGAAGGTGAAGTCTGGAGGGTGAATCAAAAGAATCAGAAGAAGGAGAAGCAGAAGGTGAAGTCTGGAGGGTGAATCAGAAGAAGCAGAAGAAGGAGAAGGAGAAGGTGAAGACTGGAGGGTGAATCAAAAGAATCAGAAGAAGGAGAAGGAGAAGGTGAAGTCTGGAGGGTGAATCAGAAGAAGCAGAAGAAGGAGAAGGAGAAGGTGAAGTCTGGAGGGTGAATCAAAAGAATCAGAAGAAGGAGAAGGAGAAGGCGAAGTCAGGAGGGTGAATCAGAAGAAGCAGAAGAAGGAGAAGGCGAAGGTGAAGTCAGGAGGGTGAAGCAGAAGAAGCAGAAGAAGGAGAAGGAGAAGGTGAAGTTTGGAGGGTGAATCAGAAGAAGTAGAAGAAGGAGAAGGAGAAGGTGTAGTCTGGAGGGTGAATCAGAAGAAGTAGACGAAGGAGAAGGAGAAGGTGAAGTCTGGAGGGTGAATCAGAAGAAGCAGAAGAAGGAGAAGGAGAAGGTGAAGTCTGGAGGGTGAATTAGAAGACGTACAAGAAGGAGAAGGAGAAGGTGAAGTCTGGAGGGTGAATCAGAAGAAGCAGAAGAAGGAGAAGGAGAAGGTGAAGTCAGGAGGGTGAATCAGGAGAAGCAGAAGAAGGAGAAGGAGAAGGTGAATTCTGGAGGGTGAATCAGAAGACGCAGAAGAAGGAGAAGGAGAAGGTGAAGACTGGAGGGTGAATCAGAAGAAGTAGAAGAAGGAGAAGGAGAAGGTGAAGTCTGGAGGGTGAATCAGAAGAAGTAGAAGAAGGAGAAGGAGAAGGCGAAGTCTGGAGGGTGAATCAGAAGAAGCAGAAGAAGGAGAAGGAGAAGGTGAAGTCTGGAGGTTGAAGCAGAAGAAGCAGAAGAAGGAGAAGGAGAAGGTGAAGTCAGGAGGGTGAATCATAAGAAGTAGAAGAAGGAGAAGGAGAAGGTGAAGTCTGGAGGGTGAATCAGAAGAAGTAGAAGAAGGAGAAGGAGAAGGTGAAGTCTGGAGGGTGAATCAGAAGAAGTAGAAGAAGGAGAAGGAGAAGGTGAAGTCTGGAGGGTGAATCAGAAGAAGCAGAAGAAGGAGAAGGAGAAGGTGAAGTCTGGAGGGAAAAGCAGATGAAGTAGAAGAAGGAGAAGGAGAAGGTGAAGTCTGGAGGGTGAATCAGAAGAAGTAGAAGAAGGAGAAGGAGAAGGTGAAGTCTGGAGGGTGAATCAGAAGAAGCAGAAGAAGGAGAAGGAGAAGGTGAAGTCTGGAGGGTGAATCAGAAGAAGTAGAAGAAGGAGAAGGAGAAGGTGTAGTCTGGAGGGTGAATCAGAAGAAGTAGACGAAGGAGAAGGAGAAGGTGAAGTCTGGAGGGTGAATCAGAAGAAGCAGAAGAAGGAGAAGGAGAAGGTGAAGTCTGGAGGGTGAATCAGAAGAAGTAGAAGAAGGAGAAGGAGAAGGTGAAGTCTGGAGGGTGTATCAGAAGAAGCAGAAGAAGGAGAAGGAGAAGGTGAAGTCTGGAGGGTGAATCAGAAGAAGCAGAAGAAGGAGAAGGAGAAGGTGAAATCTGGAGGGTGAATCAGAAGAAGCAGAAGAAGTAGAAGGAGAAGGTGAAGTCTGGAGGGTGAATCAGAAGAAGTAGAAGAAGGAGAAGGAGAAGGTGAAGTCTGGAGGGTGAATCAGAAGAAGCAGAAGTAGGAGAAGGAGAAGGTGAAGTCAGGAGGGTGAATCAGGAGAAGCAGAAGAAGGAGAAGGAGAAGGTGAAGTCAGGGGGGCGAAGCAGAAGAAGTAGAAGAAGGAGAAGGAGAAGATGAAGTCAGGAGGGTGAAGCAGAAGAAGCAGAAGAAGGAGAAGGAGAAGGTGAAGTCTGGAGGGCGCAGGAGAAGCAGCAGAAGAAGGAGAACGAGAAGGTGAAGTCTGGAGGGTGAAGCAGAAGAAGCAGAAGAAGGAGAAGGAGAAGGTGAAGTCTGGAGGGTGAAGCAGAAGAAGCAGAAGAAGGAGAAGGAGAAGGTGAAGTCTGGAGGGTGAAGCAGAAGAAGCATAAGAAGGAGAAGGAGAAGGTGAAGTCTGGAGGGTGAAGCAGAAGAAGCAGAAGAAGGAGAAGGAGAAGGTGAAGTCAGGAGGGTGAAGCAGAAGAAGCAGAAGAAGGAGAAGGAGAAGGTGAAGTCTGGAGGGTGAAGCAGAAGAAGCAGAAGAAGGAGAAGGAGAAGGTGAAGTCTGGAGGTTGAAGCAGAAGAAGCAGAAGAAGGAGAAGGAGAAGGTGAAGTCAGGAGGGTGAATCATAAGAAGTAGAAGAAGGAGAAGGAGAAGGTGAAGTCTGGAGGGTGAATCAGAAGAAGTAGAAGAAGGAGAAGGAGAAGGTGAAGTCTGGAGGGTGAATCAGAAGAAGTAGAAGAAGGAGAAGGAGAAGGTGAAGTCTGGAGGGTGAATCAGAAGAAGCAGAAGAAGGAGAAGGAGAAGGTGAAGTCTGGAGGGAAAAGCAGATGAAGTAGAAGAAGGAGAAGGAGAAGGTGAAGTCTGGAGGGTGAATCAGAAGAAGTAGCAGAAGGAGAAGGAGAAGGTGAAGTCTGGAGGGTGAATCAGAAGAAGCAGAAGAAGGAGAAGGAGAAGGTGAAGTCTGGAGGGTGAATCAGAAGAAGTAGAAGAAGGAGAAGGAGAAGGTGTAGTCTGGAGGGTGAATCAGAAGAAGTAGACGAAGGAGAAGGAGAAGGTGAAGTCTGGAGGGTGAATCAGAAGAAGCAGAAGAAGGAGAAGGAGAAGGTGAAGTCTGGAGGGTGAATCAGAAGAAGTAGAAGAAGGAGAAGGAGAAGGTGAAGTCTGGAGGGTGAATCAGAAGAAGCAGAAGAAGGAGAAGGAGAAGGTGAAGTCTGGAGGGTGAATCAGAAGAAGCAGAAGAAGGAGAAGGAGAAGGTGAAATCTGGAGGGTGAATCAGAAGAAGCAGAAGAAGTAGAAGGAGAAGGTGAAGTCTGGAGGGTGAATCAGAAGAAGTAGAAGAAGGAGAAGGAGAAGGTGAAGTCTGGAGGGTGAATCAGAAGAAGCAGAAGTAGGAGAAGGAGAAGGTGAAGTCAGGAGGGTGAATCAGGAGAAGCAGAAGAAGGAGAAGGAGAAGGTGAAGTCTGGAGCGTGAATCAGAAGAAGAAGAAGAAGGAGAAGGAGAAGGTGAAGACTGGAGGGTGAATCAGAAGAAGTAGAAGAAGGAGAAGGAGAAGGTGAAGTCTGGAGGGTGAATCAGAAGAAGGAGAAGAAGGAGAAGGAGAAGGCGAAGTCTGGAGGGTGAATCAGAAGAAGCAGAAGAAGGAGAAGGAGAAGGTGAAGTCTGGAGGGTGAATCAGAAGAAGCAAAAGAAGGAGAAGGAGAAGATGAAGTCTGGAGGGTGAATCAGAAGAAGTTGAAGAAGGAGAAGGAGAAGGTGTGGTCTGGAGGGTGAATCAGAAGAAGCAGAAGAAGGAGAAGGAGAAGGTGAAGTCTGAAGGGTGAATCAAAAGAAGCAGAAGAAGGAGAAGGAGAAGGTGAAGTCTGAAGGGTGAATCAGAAGAAGCAGAAGAAGGAGAAGGAGAAGGTGAAGTCTGGAGGGTGAATCAGAAGAAGCAGAAGAAGGAGAAGGAGAAGGTGAAGTCTGGTGGGTGAATCAGAAGAAGTAGAAAAAGGAGAAGGAAGAGGTGAAGTCTGGAGGGTGAATCAGAAGAAGTAGAAGAAGGAGAAGGAGAAGGTGAAGTCAGGAGGGTGAATCAGAAGAAGTAGAAGAAGGAGAAGGAGAGGGTGAAGTCAGGAGGGTGAATCAGAAGAAGCAGAAGAAGGAGAAGGAGAAGGTGAAGTCTGGAGGGTGAATCAAAAGAATCAGAAGAAGGAGAAGCAGAAGGTGAAGTCTGGAGGGTGAATCAGAAGAAGCAGAAGAAGGAGAAGGAGAAGGTGAAGACTGGAGGGTGAATCAAAAGAATCAGAAGAAGGAGAAGGAGAAGGTGAAGTCTGGAGGGTGAATCAGAAGAAGCAGAAGAAGGAGAAGGAGAAGGTGAAGTCTGGAGGGTGAATCAAAAGAATCAGAAGAAGGAGAAGGAGAAGGCGAAGTCAGGAGGGTGAATCAGAAGAAGCAGAAGAAGGAGAAGGCGAAGGTGAAGTCAGGAGGGTGAAGCAGAAGAAGCAGAAGAAGGAGAAGGAGAAGGTGAAGTTTGGAGGGTGAATCAGAAGAAGTAGAAGAAGGAGAAGGAGAAGGTGTAGTCTGGAGGGTGAATCAGAAGAAGTAGACGAAGGAGAAGGAGAAGGTGAAGTCTGGAGGGTGAATCAGAAGAAGCAGAAGAAGGAGAAGGAGAAGGTGAAGTCTGGAGGGTGAATTAGAAGACGTACAAGAAGGAGAAGGAGAAGGTGAAGTCTGGAGGGAAAAGCAGATGAAGTAGAAGAAGGAGAAGGAGAAGGTGAAGTCTGGAGGGTGAATCAGAAGAAGTAGCAGAAGGAGAAGGAGAAGGTGAAGTCTGGAGGGTGAATCAGAAGAAGCAGAAGAAGGAGAAGGAGAAGGTGAAGTCTGGAGGGTGAATCAGAAGAAGTAGAAGAAGGAGAAGGAGAAGGTGTAGTCTGGAGGGTGAATCAGAAGAAGTAGACGAAGGAGAAGGAGAAGGTGAAGTCTGGAGGGTGAATCAGAAGAAGCAGAAGAAGGAGAAGGAGAAGGTGAAGTCTGGAGGGTGAATCAGAAGAAGTAGAAGAAGGAGAAGGAGAAGGTGAAGTCTGGAGGGTGAATCAGAAGAAGCAGAAGAAGGAGAAGGAGAAGGTGAAGTCTGGAGGGTGAATCAGAAGAAGCAGAAGAAGGAGAAGGAGAAGGTGAAATCTGGAGGGTGAATCAGAAGAAGCAGAAGAAGTAGAAGGAGAAGGTGAAGTCTGGAGGGTGAATCAGAAGAAGTAGAAGAAGGAGAAGGAGAAGGTGAAGTCTGGAGGGTGAATCAGAAGAAGCAGAAGTAGGAGAAGGAGAAGGTGAAGTCAGGAGGGTGAATCAGGAGAAGCAGAAGAAGGAGAAGGAGAAGGTGAAGTCTGGAGCGTGAATCAGAAGAAGAAGAAGAAGGAGAAGGAGAAGGTGAAGACTGGAGGGTGAATCAGAAGAAGTAGAAGAAGGAGAAGGAGAAGGTGAAGTCTGGAGGGTGAATCAGAAGAAGGAGAAGAAGGAGAAGGAGAAGGCGAAGTCTGGAGGGTGAATCAGAAGAAGCAGAAGAAGGAGAAGGAGAAGGTGAAGTCTGGAGGGTGAATCAGAAGAAGCAAAAGAAGGAGAAGGAGAAGATGAAGTCTGGAGGGTGAATCAGAAGAAGTTGAAGAAGGAGAAGGAGAAGGTGTGGTCTGGAGGGTGAATCAGAAGAAGCAGAAGAAGGAGAAGGAGAAGGTGAAGTCTGAAGGGTGAATCAAAAGAAGCAGAAGAAGGAGAAGGAGAAGGTGAAGTCTGAAGGGTGAATCAGAAGAAGCAGAAGAAGGAGAAGGAGAAGGTGAAGTCTGGAGGGTGAATCAGAAGAAGCAGAAGAAGGAGAAGGAGAAGGTGAAGTCTGGTGGGTGAATCAGAAGAAGTAGAAAAAGGAGAAGGAAGAGGTGAAGTCTGGAGGGTGAATCAGAAGAAGTAGAAGAAGGAGAAGGAGAAGGTGAAGTCAGGAGGGTGAATCAGAAGAAGTAGAAGAAGGAGAAGGAGAGGGTGAAGTCAGGAGGGTGAATCAGAAGAAGCAGAAGAAGGAGAAGGAGAAGGTGAAGTCTGGAGGGTGAATCAAAAGAATCAGAAGAAGGAGAAGCAGAAGGTGAAGTCTGGAGGGTGAATCAGAAGAAGCAGAAGAAGGAGAAGGAGAAGGTGAAGACTGGAGGGTGAATCAAAAGAATCAGAAGAAGGAGAAGGAGAAGGTGAAGTCTGGAGGGTGAATCAGAAGAAGCAGAAGAAGGAGAAGGAGAAGGTGAAGTCTGGAGGGTGAATCAAAAGAATCAGAAGAAGGAGAAGGAGAAGGCGAAGTCAGGAGGGTGAATCAGAAGAAGCAGAAGAAGGAGAAGGCGAAGGTGAAGTCAGGAGGGTGAAGCAGAAGAAGCAGAAGAAGGAGAAGGAGAAGGTGAAGTTTGGAGGGTGAATCAGAAGAAGTAGAAGAAGGAGAAGGAGAAGGTGTAGTCTGGAGGGTGAATCAGAAGAAGTAGACGAAGGAGAAGGAGAAGGTGAAGTCTGGAGGGTGAATCAGAAGAAGCAGAAGAAGGAGAAGGAGAAGGTGAAGTCTGGAGGGTGAATTAGAAGACGTACAAGAAGGAGAAGGAGAAGGTGAAGTCTGGAGGGTGAATCAGAAGAAGCAGAAGAAGGAGAAGGAGAAGGTGAAGTCAGGAGGGTGAATCAGGAGAAGCAGAAGAAGGAGAAGGAGAAGGTGAATTCTGGAGGGTGAATCAGAAGACGCAGAAGAAGGAGAAGGAGAAGGTGAAGACTGGAGGGTGAATCAGAAGAAGTAGAAGAAGGAGAAGGAGAAGGTGAAGTCTGGAGGGTGAATCAGAAGAAGTAGAAGAAGGAGAAGGAGAAGGCGAAGTCTGGAGGGTGAATCAGAAGAAGCAGAAGAAGGAGAAGGAGAAGGTGAAGTCTGGAGGTTGAAGCAGAAGAAGCAGAAGAAGGAGAAGGAGAAGGTGAAGTCAGGAGGGTGAATCATAAGAAGTAGAAGAAGGAGAAGGAGAAGGTGAAGTCTGGAGGGTGAATCAGAAGAAGTAGAAGAAGGAGAAGGAGAAGGTGAAGTCTGGAGGGTGAATCAGAAGAAGTAGAAGAAGGAGAAGGAGAAGGTGAAGTCTGGAGGGTGAATCAGAAGAAGCAGAAGAAGGAGAAGGAGAAGGTGAAGTCTGGAGGGAAAAGCAGATGAAGTAGAAGAAGGAGAAGGAGAAGGTGAAGTCTGGAGGGTGAATCAGAAGAAGTAGAAGAAGGAGAAGGAGAAGGTGAAGTCTGGAGGGTGAATCAGAAGAAGCAGAAGAAGGAGAAGGAGAAGGTGAAGTCTGGAGGGTGAATCAGAAGAAGTAGAAGAAGGAGAAGGAGAAGGTGTAGTCTGGAGGGTGAATCAGAAGAAGTAGACGAAGGAGAAGGAGAAGGTGAAGTCTGGAGGGTGAATCAGAAGAAGCAGAAGAAGGAGAAGGAGAAGGTGAAGTCTGGAGGGTGAATCAGAAGAAGTAGAAGAAGGAGAAGGAGAAGGTGAAGTCTGGAGGGTGTATCAGAAGAAGCAGAAGAAGGAGAAGGAGAAGGTGAAGTCTGGAGGGTGAATCAGAAGAAGCAGAAGAAGGAGAAGGAGAAGGTGAAATCTGGAGGGTGAATCAGAAGAAGCAGAAGAAGTAGAAGGAGAAGGTGAAGTCTGGAGGGTGAATCAGAAGAAGTAGAAGAAGGAGAAGGAGAAGGTGAAGTCTGGAGGGTGAATCAGAACAAGCAGAAGTAGGAGAAGGAGAAGGTGAAGTCAGGAGGGTGAATCAGGAGAAGCAGAAGAAGGAGAAGGAGAAGGTGAAGTCTGGAGCGTGAATCAGAAGAAGAAGAAGAAGGAGAAGGAGAAGGTGAAGACTGGAGGGTGAATCAGAAGAAGTAGAAGAAGGAGAAGGAGAAGGTGAAGTCTGGAGGGTGGATCAGAAGAAGGAGAAGAAGGAGAAGGAGAAGGCGAAGTCTGGAGGGTGAATCAGAAGAAGCAGAAGAAGGAGAAGGAGAAGGTGAAGTCTGGAGGGTGAATCAGAAGAAGCAAAAGAAGGAGAAGGAGAAGATGAAGTCTGGAGGGTGAATCAGAAGAAGTTGAAGAAGGAGAAGGAGAAGGTGTGGTCTGGAGGGTGAATCAGAAGAAGCAGAAGAAGGAGAAGGAGAAGGTGAAGTCTGAAGGGTGAATCAAAAGAAGCAGAAGAAGGAGAAGGAGAAGGTGAAGTCTGAAGGGTGAATCAGAAGAAGCAGAAGAAGGAGAAGGAGAAGGTGAAGTCTGGAGGGTGAATCAGAAGAAGCAGAAGAAGGAGAAGGAGAAGGTGAAGTCTGGTGGGTGAATCAGAAGAAGTAGAAAAAGGAGAAGGAAGAGGTGAAGTCTGGAGGGTGAATCAGAAGAAGTAGAAGAAGGAGAAGGAGAAGGTGAAGTCAGGAGGGTGAATCAGAAAAAGCAGAAGAAGGAGAAGGAGAAGGTGAAGTCTGGAGGGTGAATCAGAAGAAGCAGAAGAAGGAGAAGGAGAAGATGAAGTCTGGAGGGTGAATCAGAAGAAGTAGATGAAGGAGAAGGAGAAGGTGAAGTCTGGAGGGTGAATCAGAAGAAGCAGAAGAAGGAGAAGGAGAAGGTAAAGTCTGAAGGTGAATCAGAAGAAGCAGAAGAAGGAGAAGGAGAAGGTGAAGTCTGGAGGGTGAATCAGAAGAAGCAGAATAAGGAGAAGGAGAAGGTGAAGTCTGGCGGGTGAATCGGAAGAAGCAGAATAAGGAGAAGGAGAAGGTGAAGTCTGGAGGGTGAATCTGAAGAAGCAGAAGAAGGAGAAGGAGAAGGTGAAGTCTGGAGGGTGAATCAGAAGAAGTAGAAGAAGGAGAAGGAGAAGGTGAAGTCTGGAGGGTGAAGCAGAAGAAGTAGATGAAGGAGAAGGAGAAGGTGAAGTCAGGAGGGTGAATCAGAAGAAGTAGAAGAAGGAGAAGGAGAGGGTGAAGTCAGGAGGGTGAATCAGAAGAAGCAGAAGAAGGAGAAGGAGAAGGTGAAGTCTGGAGGGTGAATCAAAAGAATCAGAAGAAGGAGAAGGAGAAGGTGAAGTCTGGAGGGTGAATCAGAAGAAGCAGAAGAAGGAGAAGGAGAAGGTGAAGACTGGAGGGTGAATCAAAAGAATCAGAAGAAGGAGAAGGAGAAGGTGAAGTCAGGAGGGTGAATCAGAAGAAGTAGAAGAAGGAGAAGGAGAAGGTGAAGTCTGGAGGGTGAATCAGAAGAAGCAGAAGAAGGAGAAGGAGAAGGTGAAGTCTGGAGGGTGAATCAAAAGAATCAGAAGAAGGAGAAGGAGAAGGCGAAGTCAGGAGGGTGAATCAGAAGAAGCAGAAGAAGGAGAAGGCGAAGGTGAAGTCAGGAGGGTGAAGCAGAAGAAGCAGAAGAAGGAGAAGGAGAAGGTGAAGTTTGGAGGGTGAATCAGAAGAAGTAGAAGAAGGAGAAGGAGAAGGTGTAGTCTGGAGGGTGAATCAGAAGAAGTAGACGAAGGAGAAGGAGAAGGTGAAGTCTGGAGGGTGAATCAGAAGAAGCAGAAGAAGGAGAAGGAGAAGGTGAAGTCTGGAGGGTGAATTAGAAGACGTACAAGAAGGAGAAGGAGAAGGTGAAGTCTGGAGGGTGAATCAGAAGAAGCAGAAGAAGGAGAAGGAGAAGGTGAAGTCAGGAGGGTGAATCAGGAGAAGCAGAAGAAGGAGAAGGAGAAGGTGAATTCTGGAGGGTGAATCAGAAGACGCAGAAGAAGGAGAAGGAGAAGGTGAAGTCTTGTGGGTGAATCAGAAGAAGTAGAAGAAGGAGAAGGAGAAGGTGAAGTCTGGAGGGTGAATCAGAAGAAGTAGAAGAAGGAGAAGGAGAAGGTGATGTCAGGAGGGTGAGTCAGAAAAAGCAGAAGAAGGAGAAGGAGAAGGTGAAGTCTGGAGGGTGAAGCAGAAGAAGTAGAAGAAGGAGAAGGAGAAGGTGAAGTCAGGAGGGTGAAGCAGAAGAAGTAGAAGAAGGAGAAGGAGACGGTGAAGTCAGGAGGGTGAATCAGAAGAAGTAGAAGAAGGAGAAGGAGAGGGTGAAGTCTGGAGTGTGAAGCAGAAGAAGTAGATGAAGGAGAAGGAGAAGGTGAAGTCAGGAGGGTGAATCAGAAGAAGTAGAAGAAGGAGAAGGAGAGGGTGAAGTCAGGAGGGTGAATCAGAAGAAGCAGAAGAAGGAGAAGGAGAAGGTGAAGTCTGGAGGGTGAATCAAAAGAATCAGAAGAAGGAGAAGGAGAAGGTGAAGTCTGGAGGGTGAATCAGAAGAAGCAGAAGAAGGAGAAGGAGAAGGTGAAGACTGGAGGGTGAATCAAAAGAATCAGAAGAAGGAGAAGGAGAAGGTGAAGTCAGGAGGGTGAATCAGAAGAAGTAGAAGAAGGAGAAGGAGAAGGTGAAGTCTGGAGGGTGAATCAGAAGAAGCAGAAGAAGGAGAAGGAGAAGGTGAAGTCTGGAGGGTGAATCAAAAGAATCAGAAGAAGGAGAAGGAGAAGGTGAAGTCAGGAGGGTGAATCAGAAGAAGCAGAAGAAGGAGAAGGAGAAGGTGAAGTTTGGAGGGTGAATCAGAAGAAGTAGAAGAAGGAGAAGGAGAAGGTGTAGTCTGGAGGGTGAATCAGAAGAAGTAGACGAAGGAGAAGGAGAAGGTGAAGTCTGGAGGGTGAATCAGAAGAAGCAGAAGAAGGAGAAGGAGAAGGTGAAGTCTGGAGGGTGAATCAGAAGAAGTAGAAGAAGGAGAAGGAGAGGGTGAAGTCTGGAGTGTGAAGCAGAAGAAGTAGATGAAGGAGAAGGAGAAGGTGAAGTCAGGAGGGTGAATCAGAAGAAGTAGAAGAAGGAGAAGGAGAGGGTGAAGTCAGGAGGGTGAATCAGAAGAAGCAGAAGAAGGAGAAGGAGAAGGTGAAGTCTGGAGGGTGAATCAAAAGAATCAGAAGAAGGAGAAGGAGAAGGTGAAGTCTGGAGGGTGAATCAGAAGAAGCAGAAGAAGGAGAAGGAGAAGGTGAAGACTGGAGGGTGAATCAAAAGAATCAGAAGAAGGAGAAGGAGAAGGTGAAGTCAGGAGGGTGAATCAGAAGAAGTAGAAGAAGGAGAAGGAGAAGGTGAAGTCTGGAGGGTGAATCAGAAGAAGCAGAAGAAGGAGAAGGAGAAGGTGAAGTCTGGAGGGTGAATCAAAAGAATCAGAAGAAGGAGAAGGAGAAGGTGAAGTCAGGAGGGTGAATCAGAAGAAGCAGAAGAAGGAGAAGGAGAAGGTGAAGTTTGGAGGGTGAATCAGAAGAAGTAGAAGAAGGAGAAGGAGAAGGTGTAGTCTGGAGGGTGAATCAGAAGAAGTAGACGAAGGAGAAGGAGAAGGTGAAGTCTGGAGGGTGAATCAGAAGAAGCAGAAGAAGGAGAAGGAGAAGGTGAAGTCTGGAGGGTGAATTAGAAGAAGTACAAGAAGGAGAAGGAGAAGGTGAAGTCTGGAGGGTGAACCAGAAGAAGCAGAAGAAGGAGAAGGAGAAGGTGAAGTCAGGAGGGTGAATCAGGAGAAGCAGAAGAAGGAGAAGGAGAAGGTGAATTCTGGAGGGTGAATCAGAAGACGCAGAAGAAGGAGAAGGAGAAGGTGAAGTCTGGAGGGTGAATCAGAAGATGTAGAAGAAGGAGAAGGAGAAGGTGATGTCAGGAGGGTGAGTCAGAAAAAGCAGAAGAAGGAGAAGGAGAAGGTGAAGTCTGGAGGGTGAAGCAGAAGAAGTAGAAGAAGGAGAAGGAGAGGGTGAAGTCAGGAGGGTGAATCAGAAGAAGTAGAAGAAGGAGAAGGAGAGGGTGAAGTCAGGAGGGTGAATCAGAAGAAGCAGAAGGAGGAGAAGGAGAAGGTGAAGTCTGGAGGGTGAAGCAGAAGAAGTAGAAGAAGGAGAAGGAGAAGATGAAGTCAGGAGGGTGAATCAGAAGAAGTAGAAGAAGGAGAAGGAGAGGGTGAAGTCAGAAGGGTGAATCAGAAGAAGCAGAAGAAGGAGAAGGAGAAGGTGAAGTCTGGAGGGTGAATCAAAAGAATCAGAAGAAGGAGAAGGAGAAGGTGAAGTCTGGAGGGTGAATCAGAAGAAGCAGAAGAAGGAGAAGGAGGAGGTGAAGACTGGAGGGTGAATCAGAAGAAGCAGAAGAAGGAGAAGGAGAAGGTGAAGTCTGGAGGTTGAATCAGAAGAAGTAGAAGAAGGAGAAGGAGAAGGTGAAGTCTGGAGGGTGAATCAGAAGAAGCAGAAGAAGGAGAAGGAGAAGGTGAAGTCTGGAGGGTGAATCAGAAGAAGCAGCAGAAGGAGAAGGAGAAGATGAAGTCTGGAGGGTGAATCAGAAGAAGTAGAAGAAGGAGAAGGAGAAGGTGAGGTCTGGTGGGTGAATCAGAAGAAGCAGAAGAAGGAAAAGGAGAAGGTGAAGTCTGGAGGGTGAATCAGAAGAAGCAGAAGAAGGAGAAGGAGAAGGTGAAGTCTGGAGGGTGAATCAGAAGAAGCAGAAGAAGGAGAAGGAGAAGGTGAAGTCAGGAGGGTGAATCAGAAGAAGGAGAAGGTGAAGTTAGGAGGGTGAATCAGAAGAAGCAGAAGAAGGAGAAGGAGAAGGTGAAGTCAGGGGGGTGAAGCAGAAGAAACAGAAGAAGGAGAAGGAGAAGGTGAAGTCTGGAGGGTGAATCAGAAGAAGCAGAAGAAGGATAAGGAGAAGATGAAGTCTGGAGGGTGATTCAGAAGAAGGAGAAGAAGGAGAAGGAGAAGGTGAAGTCTGGAGGGTGAATCAGAAGAAGCAGAAGAAGGAGAAGGAGAAGATGAAGTCTGGAGGGTGAATCAGAAGAAGTAGAAGAAGGAGAAGGAGAAGGTGAGGTCTGGAGGGTGAATCAGAAGAAGCAGAAGAAGGAAAAGGAGAAGGTGAAGTCTGGAGGGTGAATCAGAAGAAGCAGAAGAAGGAGAAGGAGAAGGTGAAGTCTGGAGGGTGAATCAGAAGAAGCAGAAGAAGGAGAAGGAGAAGGTGAAGTCAGGAGGGTGAATCAGAAGAAGCAGAAGAAGGAGAAGGAGAAGGTGAAGTTAGGAGGGTGAATCAGAAGAAGCAGAAGAAGGAGAACGAGAAGGTGAAGTCTGGAGGGTGAAGCAGAAGAAGCAGAAGAAGGAGAAGGAGAAGTTGAAGTCTAGAGGGTGAATCAGAAGAAGTAGAAGAAGGAGAAGGAGAAGGTGAAGTCTGGGGGGTGAATCAGAAGAAGCAGAAGAAGGAGAAGGAGAAGGTGAAGTCTGGAGGGTGAATCAGAAGAAGAAGGAGAAGGAGAAGATGAAGTCTCGAGGGTGAATCAGAAGAAGTAGAAGAAGGAGAAGGAGAATGTGAAGTCTGGAGGGTGAATCAGAAGAAGCAGAAGAAGGAGAAGGAGAAGGTGAAGTCTGGAGGGTGAATCAGAAGAAGTAGAAGAAGGAGAAGGAGAAGGTGAAGTCAGGAGGGTGAAGCAGAAGAAGCAGAAGAAGGAGAAGGAGAAGGTGAAGTCTGGAGGGTGAAGCAGAAGAAGCAGAAGAAGGAGAAGGAGAAGGTGAAGTCTGGAGGGTGAAGCAGAAGAAGCAGAAGAAGGAGAAGGAGAAGGTGAAGTCAGGAGGGTGAATCAGAAGAAGCAGAAGAAGGAGAAGGAGAAGGTGAAGTCTGGAGGGTGAATCAGAAGAAGCAGAAGAAGGAGAAGGAGAAGGTGAAGTCAGGAGGGTGAATCAGAAGAAGCAGAAGAAGGAGAAGGAGAAGGTGAAGTTAGGAGGGTGAATCAGAAGAAGCAGAAGAAGGAGAAGGAGAAGGTGAAGTCAGGGGGGTGAAGCAGAAGAAGTAGAAGAAGGAGAAGGAGAAGATGAAGTCAGGAGGGTGAAGCAGAAGAAGCAGAAGAAGGAGAAGGAGAAGGTGAAGTCTGGAGGGCGCAGCAGAAGAAGCAGAAGAAGGAGAACGAGAAGGTGAAGTCTGGAGGGTGAAGCAGAAGAAGCAGAAGAAGGAGAAGGAGAAGGTGAAGTCTGGAGTGTGAATCAGAAGAAGTAGAGGAAGGAGAAGGAGAAGGTGAAGTTAGCAGGGTGAAGCAGAAGAAGCAGAAGAAGGAGAAGGAGAAGGTGAAGTCTGGAGGGTGAAGCAGAAGAAGCAGAAGAAGGAGAAGGAGAAGGTGAAGTCTGGAGGGCGAAGCAGAAGAAGCAGAAGAAGGAGAAGGAGAAGGTGAAGTCTGGAGGGTGAAGCAGAAGAAGCAGAAGAAGGAGAAGGAGAAGGTGAAGTCTGGAGGGTGAAGCAGAAGAAGCAGAAGAAGGAGAAGGAGAAGGTGAAGTCTGGAGGGTGAAGCAGAAGAAGCAGAAGAAGGAGAAGGAGAAGGTGAAGTCAGGAGGGTGAAGCAGAAGAAGCAGAAGAAGGAGAAGGAGAAGGTGAAGTCTGGAGGGTGAAGCAGAAGAAGCAGAAGAAGGAGAAGGAGAAGGTGAAGTCTGGAGGTTGAAGCAGAAGAAGCAGAAGAAGGAGAAGGAGAAGGTGAAGTCAGGAGGGTGAATCATAAGAAGTAGAAGAAGGAGAAGGAGAACGTGAAGTCTGGAGGGTGAATCAGAAGAAGTAGAAGAAGGAGAAGGGGAAGGTGAAGTCTGGAGGGTGAATCAGAAGAAGTAGAAGAAGGAGAAGGAGAAGGTGAAGTCTGGAGGGTGAATCAGAAGAAGCAGAAGAAGGAGAAGGAGAAGGTGAAGTCTGGAGGGAAAAGCAGAAGAAGTAGAAGAAGGAGAAGGAGAAGGTGAAGTCTGGAGGGTGAATCAGAAGAAGTAGAAGAAGAAGAAGGAGAAGGTGAAGTCTGGAGGGTGAATCAGAAGAAGCAGAAGAAGGAGAAGGAGAAGGTGAAGTCTGGAGGGTGAATCAGAAGAAGTAGAAGAAGGAGAAGGAGAAGGTGTAGTCTGGAGGGTGAATCAGAAGAAGTAGACGAAGGAGAAGGAGAAGGTGAAGTCTGGAGGGTGAATCAGAAGAAGCAGAAGAAGGAGAAGGAGAAGGTGAAGTTAGGAGGGTGAATCAGAAGAAGCAGAAGAAGGAGAAGGAGAAGGTGAAGTCTGGAGGGTGAATCAGAAGAAGTAGAAGAAGGAGAAGGAGAAGGTGAAGTCTGGAAGCTGAATCAGAAGAAGCAGAAGTAGGAGAAGGAGAAGGTGAAGTCAGGAGGGTGAATCAAGAGAAGCAGAAGAAGGAGAAGGAGAAGGTGAAGTCTGGAGGGTGAATCAGAAGAAGCAGAAGAAGGAGAAGGAGAAGGTGAAGACTGGAGGGTGAATCAGAAGAAGCAAAAGAAGGAGAAGGAGAAGGTGAAATCTGGAGGGTGAATCAGAAGAAGCAGAAGAAGTAGAAGGAGAAGGTGAAGTCTGGAGGGTGAATCAGAAGAAGTAGAAAAGGAAAAGGAGAAGGTGAAGTCTGGAAGCTGAATCAGAAGAAGCAGAAGTAGGAGAAGGAGAAGGTGAAGTCAGGAGGGTGAATCAAGAGAAGCAGAAGAAGGAGAAGGAGAAGGTGAAGTCTGGAGGGTGAATCAGAAGAAGCAGAAGAAGGAGAAGGAGAAGGTGAAGACTGGAGGGTGAATCAGAAGAAGTAGAAGAAGGAGAAGGAGAAGGTGAAGTCTGGAGGGTGAATCAGAAGAAGGAGAAGAAGGAGAAGGAGAAGGCGAAGTCTGGAGGGTGAATCAGAAGAAGCAGAAGAGGGAGAAGGAGAAGGTGAAGTCTGGAGGGTGAATCAGAAGAAGCAAAAGAAGGAGAAGGAGAAGGTGAAATCTGGAGGGTGAATCAGAAGAAGCAGAAGAAGTAGAAGGAGAAGGTGAAGTCTGGAGGGTGAATCAGAAGAAGTAGAAGAAGGAGAAGGAGAAGGTGAAGTCTGGAAGCTGAATCAGAAGAAGCAGAAGTAGGAGAAGGAGAAGGTGAAGTCAGGAGGGTGAATCAAGAGAAGCAGAAGAAGGAGAAGGAGAAGGTGAAGTCTGGAGGGTGAATCAGAAGAAGCAGAAGAAGGAGAAGGAGAAGGTGAAGACTGGAGGGTGAATCAGAAGAAGTAGAAGAAGGAGAAGGAGAAGGTGAAGTCTGGAGGGTGAATCAGAAGAAGGAGAAGAAGGAGAAGGAGAAGGCGAAGTCTGGAGGGTGAATCAGAAGAAGCAGAAGAAGGAGAAGGAGAAGGTGAAGTCTGGAGGGTGAATCAGAAGAAGCAAAAGAAGGAGAAGGAGAAGATGAAGTCTGGAGGGTGAATCAGAAGAAGTTGAAGAAGGAGAAGGAGAAGGTGAGGTCTGGAGGGTGAATCAGAAGAAGCAGAAGAAGGAGAAGGAGAAGGTGAAGTCTGAAGGGTGAATCAAAAGAAGCAGAAGAAGGAGAAGGAGAAGGTGAAGTCTGGAGGGTGAATCAGAAGAAGCAGAAGAAGGAGAAGGAGAAGGTGAAGTCTGGAGGGTGAATCAGAAGAAGCAGAAGAAGGAGAAGGAGAAGGTGAAGTCTGGTGGGTGAATCAGAATAAGTAGAAAAAGGAGAAGGAGGAGGTGAAGTCTGGAGGGTGAATCAGAAGAAGTAGAAGAAGGAGAAGGAGAAGGTGAAGTCAGGAGGGTGAATCAGAAAAAGCAGAAGAAGGAGAAGGAGAAGGTGAAGTCTGGAGGGTGAATCAGAAGAAGCAGAAGAAGGAGAAGGAGAAGATGAAGTCTGGAGGGTGAATCAGAAGAAGTAGATGAAGGAGAAGGAGAAGGTGAAGTCTGGAGGGTGAATCAGAAGAAGCAGAAGAAGGAGAAGGAGAAGGTAAAGTCTGAAGGTGAATCAGAAGAAGCAGAAGGAGAAGGAGAAGGTGAAGTCTGGAGGGTGAATCAGAAGAAGCAGAATAAGGAGAAGGAGAAGGTGAAGTCTGGCGGGTGAATCAGAAGAAGCAGAATAAGGAGAAGGAGAAGGTGAAGTCTGGAGGGTGAATCAGAAGAAGCAGAAGAAGGAGAAGGAGAAGGTGAAGTCTGGAGGGTGAATCAGAAGAAGTAGAAGAAGGAGAAGGAGAAGGTGAAGTCTGGAGGGTGAAGCAGAAGAAGTAGATGAAGGAGAAGGAGAAGGTGAAGTCAGGAGGGTGAATCAGAAGAAGTAGAAGAAGGAGAAGGAGAGGGTGAAGTCAGGAGGGTGAATCAGAAGAAGCAGAAGAAGGAGAAGGAGAAGGTGAAGTCTGGAGGGTGAATCAAAAGAATCAGAAGAAGGAGAAGGACAAGGTGAAGTCTGGAGGGTGAATCAGAAGAAGCAGAAGAAGGAGAAGGAGAAGTTGAAGACTGGAGGGTGAATCAAAAGAATCAGAAGAAGGAGAAGGAGAAGGTGAAGTCAGGAGGGTGAATCAGAAGAAGTAGAAGAAGGAGAAGGAGAAGGTGAAGTCTGGAGGGTGAATCAGAAGAAGCAGAAGAAGGAGAAGGAGAAGGTGAAGTCTGGAGGGTGAATCAAAAGAATCAGAAGAAGGAGAAGGAGAAGGTGAAGTCAGGAGGGTGAATCAGAAGAAGCAGAAGAAGGAGAAGGCGAAGGTGAAGTCAGGAGGGTGAAGCAGAAGAAGCAGAAGAAGGAGAAGGAGAAGGTGAAGTTTGGAGGGTGAATCAGAAGAAGTAGAAGAAGGAGAAGGAGAAGGTGTAGTCTGGAGGGTGAATCAGAAGAAGTAGACGAAGGAGAAGGAGAAGGTGAAGTCTGGAGGGTGAATCAGAAGAAGCAGAAGAAGGAGAAGGAGAAGGTGAAGTCTGGAGGGTGAATTAGAAGAAGTACAAGAAGGAGAAGGAGAAGGTGAAGTCTGGAGGGTGAATCAGAAGAAGCAGAAGAAGGAGAAGGAGAAGGTGAAGTCAGGAGGGTGAATCAGGAGAAGCAGAAGAAGGAGAAGGAGAAGGTGAATTCTGGAGGGTGAATCAGAAGACGCAGAAAAAGGAGAAGGAGAAGGTGAAGACTGGAGGGTGAATCAGAAGAAGTAGAAGAAGGAGAAGGAGAAGGTGAAGTCTGGAGGGTGAATCAGAAGAAGTAGAAGAAGGAGAAGGAGAAGGCGAAGTCTGGAGGGTGAATCAGAAGAAGCAGAAGAAGGAGAAGGAGAAGGTGAAGTCTGGAGGGTGAATCAGAAGAAGCAAAAGAAGGAGAAGGAGAAGGTGAGGTCTGGAGGGTGAATCAGAAGAAGCAGAAGAAGGAGAAGGAGAAGGTGAAGTCTGAAGGGTGAATCAAAAGAAGCAGAAGAAGGAGAAGGAGAAGATGAAGTCTGGAGGGTGAATCAGAAGAAGTAGATGAAGGAGAAGGAGAAGGTGAAGTCTGGAGGGTGAATCAGAAGAAGCAGAAGAAGGAGAAGGAGAAGGTGAAGTCTGGAGGGTGAAGCAGAAGAAGCAGAAGAAGGAGAAGGAGAAGGTGAAGTCTGGAGGTTGAAGCAGAAGAAGCAGAAGAAGGAGAAGGAGAAGGTGAAGTCAGGAGGGTGAATCATAAGAAGTAGAAGAAGGAGAAGGAGAAGGTGAAGTCTGGAGGGTGAATCAGAAGAAGTAGAAGAAGGAGAAGGAGAAGGTGAAGTCTGGAGGGTGAATCAGAAGAAGTAGAAGAAGGAGAAGGAGAAGGTGAAGTCTGGAGGGTGAATCAGAAGAAGCAGAAGAAGGAGAAGGAGAAGGTGAAGTCTGGAGGGAAAAGCAGAAGAAGTAGAAGAAGGAGAAGGAGAAGGTGAAGTCTGGAGGGTGAATCATAAGATGAAGTAGAAGAAGAAGAAGGAGAAGGTGAAGTCTGGAGGGTGAATCAGAAGAAGCAGAAGAAGGAGAAGGAGAAGGTGAAGTCTGGAGGGTGAATCAGAAGAAGTAGAAGAAGGAGAAGGAGAAGGTGTAGTCTGGAGGGTGAATCAGAAGAAGTAGACGAAGGAGAAGGAGAAGGTGAAGTCTGGAGGGTGAATCAGAAGAAGCAGAAGAAGGAGAAGGAGAAGGTGAAGTCTGGAGGGTGAATCAGAAGAAGTAGAAGAAGGAGAAGGAGAAGCTGAAGTCTGGAGGATGAATCAGAAGAAGCAGAAGAGGGAGAAGGAGAAGGTGAAGTCTGGAGGGTGAATCAGAAGAAGCAAAAGAAGGAGAAGGAGAAGGTGAAATCTGGAGGGTGAATCAGAAGAAGCAGAAGAAGTAGAAGGAGAAGGTGAAGTCTGGAGGGTGAATCAGAAGAAGTAGAAGAAGGAGAAGGAGAAGGTGAAGTCTGGAGGCTGAATCAGAAGAAGCAGAAGTAGGAGAAGGAGAAGGTGAAGTCAGGAGGGTGAATCAAGAGAAGCAGAAGAAGGAGAAGGAGAAGGTGAAGTCTGGAGGGTGAATCAGAAGAAGCAGAAGAAGGAGAAGGAGAAGGTGAAGACTGGAGGGTGAATCAGAAGAAGTAGAAGAAGGAGAAGGAGAAGGTGAAGTCTGGAGGGTGAATCAGAAGAAGCAGAAGAAGGAGAAGGAGAAGGTGAAGTCTGGAGGGTGAATCAGAAGAAGCAAAAGAAGGAGAAGGAGAAGATGAAGTCTGGAGGGTGAATCAGAAGAAGTTGAAGAAGGAGAAGGAGAAGGTGAGGTCTGGAGGGTGAATCAGAAGAAGCAGAAGAAGGAGAAGGAGAAGGTGAAGTCTGAAGGGTGAATCAAAAGAAGCAGAAGAAGGAGAAGGAGAAGGTGAAGTCTGGAGGGTGAATCAGAAGAAGCAGAAGAAGGAGAAGGAGAAGGTGAAGTCTGGAGGGTGAATCAGAAGAAGCAGAAGAAGGAGAAGGAGAAGGTGAAGTCTGGTGGGTGAATCAGAATAAGTAGAAAAGGGAGAAGGAGGAGGTGAAGTCTGGAGGGTGAATCAGAAGAAGTAGAAGAAGTAGAAGGAGAAGGTGAAGTCAGGAGGGTGAATCAGAAAAAGCAGAAGAAGGAGAAGGAGAAGGTGAAGTCTGGAGGGTGAATCAGAAGAAGCAGAAGAAGGAGAAGGAGAAGATGAAGTCTGGAGGGTGAATCAGAAGAAGTAGATGAAGGAGAAGGAGAAGGTGAAGTCTGGAGGGTGAATCAGAAGAAGCAGAAGAAGGAGAAGGAGAAGGTAAAGTCTGAAGGTGAATCAGAAGAAGCAGAAGGAGAAGGAGAAGGTGAAGTCTGGAGGGTGAATCAGAAGAAGCAGAATAAGGAGAAGGAGAAGGTGAAGTCTGGCGGGTGAATCAGAAGAAGCAGAATAAGGAGAAGGAGAAGGTGAAGTCTGGAGGGTGAATCAGAAGAAGTAGAAGAAGGAGAAGGAGAAGGTGAAGTCTGGAGGGTGAAGCAGAAGAAGTAGATGAAGGAGAAGGAGAAGGTGAAGTCAGGAGGGTGAATCAGAAGAAGTAGAAGAAGGAGAAGGAGAGGGTGAAGTCAGGAGGGTGAATCAGAAGAAGCAGAAGAAGGAGAAGGAGAAGGTGAAGTCTGGAGGGTGAATCAAAAGAATCAGAAGAAGGAGAAGGACAAGGTGAAGTCTGGAGGGTGAATCAGAAGAAGCAGAAGAAGGAGAAGGAGAAGTTGAAGACTGGAGGGTGAATCAAAAGAATCAGAAGAAGGAGAAGGAGAAGGTGAAGTCAGGAGGGTGAATCAGAAGAAGTAGAAGAAGGAGAAGGAGAAGGTGAAGTCTGGAGGGTGAATCAGAAGAAGCAGAAGAAGGAGAAGGAGAAGGTGAAGTCTGGAGGGTGAATCAAAAGAATCAGAAGAAGGAGAAGGAGAAGGTGAAGTCAGGAGGGTGTATCAGAAGAAGCAGAAGAAGGAGAAGGCGAAGGTGAAGTCAGGAGGGTGAAGCAGAAGAAGCAGAAGAAGGAGAAGGAGAAGGTGAAGTTTGGAGGGTGAATCAGAAGAAGTAGAAGAAGGAGAAGGAGAAGGTGTAGTCTGGAGGGTGAATCAGAAGAAGTAGACGAAGGAGAAGGAGAAGGTGAAGCCTGGAGGGTGAATCAGAAGAAGCAGAAGAAGGAGAAGGAGAAGGTGAAGTCTGGAGGGTGAATTAGAAGAAGTACAAGAAGGAGAAGGAGAAGGTGAAGTCTGGAGGGTGAATCAGAAGAAGCAGAAGAAGGAGAAGGAGAAGGTGAAGTCAGGAGGGTGAATCAGGAGAAGCAGAAGAAGGAGAAGGAGAAGGTGAATTCTGGAGGGTGAATCAGAAGACGCAGAAAAAGGAGAAGGAGAAGGTGAAGACTGGAGGGTGAATCAGAAGAAGTAGAAGAAGGAGAAGGAGAAGGTGAAGTCTGGAGGGTGAATCAGAAGAAGTAGAAGAAGGAGAAGGAGAAGGCGAAGTCTGGAGGGTGAATCAGAAGAAGCAGAAGAAGGAGAAGGAGAAGGTGAAGTCTGGAGGGTGAATCAGAAGAAGCAAAAGAAGGAGAAGGAGAAGATGAAGTCTGGAGGGTGAATCAGAAGAAGTTGAAGAAGGAGAAGGAGAAGGTGAGGTCTGGAGGGTGAATCAGAAGAAGCAGAAGAAGGAGAAGGAGAAGGTGAAGTCTGAAGGGTGAATCAAAAGAAGCAGAAGAAGGAGAAGGAGAAGGTGAAGTCTGGAGGGTGAATCAGAAGAAGCAGAAGAAGGAGAAGGAGAAGGTGAAGTCTGGAGGGTGAATCAGAAGAAGCAGAAGAAGGAGAAGGAGAAGGTGAAGTCTGGTGGTTGAATCAGAAGAAGTAGAAGAAGGAGAAGGAGAAGGTGAAGTCTGGAGGGTGAATCAGAAGAAGTAGAAGAAGGAGAAGGAGAAGGTGATGTCAGGAGGGTGAGTCAGAAAAAGCAGAAGAAGGAGAAGGAGAAGGTGAAGTCTGGAGGGTGAAGCAGAAGAAGTAGAAGAAGGAGAAGGAGAAGGTGAAGTCAGGAGGGTGAAGCAGAAGAAGTAGAAGAAGGAGAAGGAGAGGGTGAAGTCAGGAGGGTGAATCAGAAGAAGTAGAAGAAGGAGAAGGAGAGGGTGAAGTCAGGAGGGTGAATCAGAAGAAGCAGAAGGAGGAGAAGGAGAAGGTGAAGATGGAGGGTGAAGCAGAAGAAGTAGAAGAAGGAGAAGGAGAAGATGAAGTCAGGAGGGTGAATCAGAAGAAGTAGAAGAAGGAGAAGGAGAGGGTGAAGTCAGAAGGGTGAATCAGAAGAAGCAGAAGAAGGAGAAGGAGAAGGTGAAGTCTGGAGGGTGAATCAAAAGAATCAGAAGAAGGAGAAGGAGAAGGTGAAGTCTGGAGGGTGAATCAGAAGAAGCAGAAGAAGGAGAAGGAGGAGGTGAAGACTGGAGGGTGAATCAGAAGAAGCAGAAGAAGGAGAAGGAGAAGGTGAAGTCTGGAGGGTGAATCCGAAGAAGTAGAAGAAGGAGAAGGAGAAGGTGAAGTCTGGAGGGTGAATCAGAAGAAGCAGAAGAAGGAGAAGGAGAAGGTGAAGTCTGGAGGGTGAATCAGAAGAAGCAGAAGAAGGAGAAGGAGAAGATGAAGTCTGGAGGGTGAATCAGAAGAAGTAGAAGAAGGAGAAGGAGAAGGTGAGGTCTGGAGGGTGAAACAGAAGAAGCAGAAGAAGGAAAAGGAGAAGGTGAAGTCTGGAGGGTGAATCAGAAGAAGCAGAAGAAGGAGAAGGAGAAGGTGAAGTCTGGAGGGTGAATCAGAAGAAGCAGAAGAAGGAGAAGGAGAAGGTGAAGTCAGGAGGGTGAATCAGAAGAAGCAGAAGAAGGAGAAGGAGAAGGTGAAGTTAGGAGGGTGAATCAGAAGAAGCAGAAGAAGGAGAAGGAGAAGGTGAAGTCAGGGGGGTGAAGCAGAAGAAGTAGAAGAAGGAGAAGGAGAAGGTGAAGTCAGGAGGGTGAAGCAGAAGAAGCAGAAGAAGGAGAACGAGAAGGTGAAGTCTGGAGGGTGAAGCAGAAGAAGCAGAAGAAGGAGAAGGAGAAGTTGAAGTCTAGAGGGTGAATCAGAAGAAGTAGAAGAAGGAGAAGGAGAAGGTGAAGTCTGGAGGGTGAATCAGAAGAAGCAGAAGAAGGAGAAGGAGAAGGTGAAGTCTGGAGGGTGAATCAGAAGAAGCAGAAGAAGGAGAAGGAGAAGATGAAGTCTCGAGGGTGAATCAGAAGAAGTAGAAGAAGGAGAAGGAGAATGTGAAGTCTGGAGGGTGAATCAGAAGAAGCAGAAGAAGGAGAAGGAGAAGGTGAAGTCTGGAGGGTGAATCAGAAGAAGTAGAAGAAGGAGAAGGAGAAGGTGAAGTCAGGAGGGTGAAGCAGAAGAAGCAGAAGAAGGAGAAGGAGAAGGTGAAGTCTGGAGGGTGAAGCAGAAGAAGCAGAAGAAGGAGAAGGAGAAGGTGAAGTCTGGAGGGTGAAGCAGAAGAAGCAGAAGAAGGAGAAGGAGAAGGTGAAGTCTGGAGGGTGAATCAGAAGAAGCAGAAGAAGGAGAAGGAGAAGGTGAAGTCTGGAGGGTGAATCAGAAGAAGCAGAAGAAGGAGAAGAAGAAGGTGAAGTCAGGAGGGTGAATCAGAAGAAGCAGAAGAAGGAGAAGGAGAAGGTGAAGTTAGGAGGGTGAATCAGAAGAAGCAGAAGAAGGAGAAGGAGAAGGTGAAGTCAGGGGGTGAAGCAGAAGAAGTAGAAGAAGGAGAAGGAGAAGATGAAGTCAGGAGGGTGAAGCAGAAGAAGCAGAAGAAGGAGAAGGATAAGGTGAAGTCTGGAGGGCGCAGCAGAAGAAGCAGAAGAAGGAGAACGAGAAGGTGAAGTCTGGAGGGTGAATCAGAAGAAGTAGAAGAAGGAGAAGGAGAAGGTGAAGTCTGGAGGGTGAATCAGAAGAAGCAGAAGAAGGAGAAGGAGAAGGTGAAGTCTGGAGGGCGAAAGCAGAAGAAGCAGAAGAAGGAGAAGGAGAAGGTGAAGTCTGGAGGGTGAATCAGAAGAAGCAGAAGAAGGAGAAGGAGAAGGTGAAGTCTGGAGGGTGAATCAGAAGAAGCAAAAGAAGGAGAAGGAGAAGATGAAGTCTGGAGGGTGAATCAGAAGAAGTTGAAGAAGGAGAAGGAGAAGGTGAGGTCTGGAGGGTGAATCAGAAGAAGCAGAAGAAGGAGAAGGAGAAGTGAAGTCTGAAGGGTGAATCAAAAGAAGCAGAAGAAGGAGAAGGAGAAGGTGAGTCTGGAGGGTGAATCAGAAGAAGCAGAAGAAGGAGAAGGAGAAGGTGAAGTCTGGAGGGTGAATCAGAAGAAGCAGAAGAAGGAGAAGGAGAAGGTGAAGTCTGGTGGGTGAATCAGAATAAGTAGAAAAGGGAGAAGGAGGAGGTGAAGTCTGGAGGGTGAATCAGAAGAAGTAGAAGAAGGAGAAGGAGAAGGTGAAGTCAGGAGGGTGAATCAGAAAAAGCAGAAGAAGGAGAAGGAGAAGGTGAAGTCTGGAGGGTGAATCAGAAGAAGCAGAAGAAGGAGAAGGAGAAGATGAAGTCTGGAGGGTGAATCAGAAGAAGTAGATGAAGGAGAAGGAGAAGGTGAAGTCTGGAGGGTGAATCAGAAGAAGCAGAAGAAGGAGAAGGAGAAGGTAAAGTCTGAAGGTGAATCAGAAGAAGCAGAAGGAGAAGGAGAAGGTGAAGTCTGGAGGGTGAATCAGAAGAAGCAGAATAAGGAGAAGGAGAAGGTGAAGTCTGGCGGGTGAATCAGAAGAAGCAGAATAAGGAGAAGGAGAAGGTGAAGTCTGGAGGGTGAATCAGAAGAAGTAGAAGAAGGAGAAGGAGAAGGTGAAGTCTGGAGGGTGAAGCAGAAGAAGTAGATGAAGGAGAAGGAGAAGGTGAAGTCAGGAGGGTGAATCAGAAGAAGTAGAAGAAGGAGAAGGAGAGGGTGAAGTCAGGAGGGTGAATCAGAAGAAGCAGAAGAAGGAGAAGGAGAAGGTGAAGTCTGGAGGGGTGAATCAAAAGAATCAGAAGAAGGAGAAGGACAAGGTGAAGTCTGGAGGGTGAATCAGAAGAAGCAGAAGAAGGAGAAGGAGAAGTTGAAGACTGGAGGGTGAATCAAAAGAATCAGAAGAAGGAGAAGGAGAAGGTGAAGTCAGGAGGGTGAATCAGAAGAAGTAGAAGAAGGAGAAGGAGAAGGTGAAGTCTGGAGGGTGAATCAGAAGAAGCAGAAGAAGGAGAAGGAGAAGGTGAAGTCTGGAGGGTGAATCAAAAGAATCAGAAGAAGGAGAAGGAGAAGGTGAAGTCAGGAGGGTGTATCAGAAGAAGCAGAAGAAGGAGAAGGCGAAGGTGAAGTCAGGAGGGTGAAGCAGAAGAAGCAGAAGAAGGAGAAGGAGAAGGTGAAGTTTGGAGGGTGAATCAGAAGAAGTAGAAGAAGGAGAAGGAGAAGGTGTAGTCTGGAGGGTGAATCAGAAGAAGTAGACGAAGGAGAAGGAGAAGGTGAAGCCTGGAGGGTGAATCAGAAGAAGCAGAAGAAGGAGAAGGAGAAGGTGAAGTCTGGAGGGTGAATTAGAAGAAGTACAAGAAGGAGAAGGAGAAGGTGAAGTCTGGAGGGTGAATCAGAAGAAGCAGAAGAAGGAGAAGGAGAAGGTGAAGTCAGGAGGGTGAATCAGGAGAAGCAGAAGAAGGAGAAGGAGAAGGTGAATTCTGGAGGGTGAATCAGAAGACGCAGAAAAAGGAGAAGGAGAAGGTGAAGACTGGAGGGTGAATCAGAAGAAGTAGAAGAAGGAGAAGGAGAAGGTGAAGTCTGGAGGGTGAATCAGAAGAAGTAGAAGAAGGAGAAGGAGAAGGCGAAGTCTGGAGGGTGAATCAGAAGAAGCAGAAGAAGGAGAAGGAGAAGGTGAAGTCTGGAGGGTGAATCAGAAGAAGCAAAAGAAGGAGAAGGAGAAGATGAAGTCTGGAGGGTGAATCAGAAGAAGTTGAAGAAGGAGAAGGAGAAGGTGAGGTCTGGAGGGTGAATCAGAAGAAGCAGAAGAAGGAGAAGGAGAAGGTGAAGTCTGAAGGGTGAATCAAAAGAAGCAGAAGAAGGAGAAGGAGAAGGTGAAGTCTGGAGGGTGAATCAGAAGAAGCAGAAGAAGGAGAAGGAGAAGGTGAAGTCTGGAGGGTGAATCAGAAGAAGCAGAAGAAGGAGAAGGAGAAGGTGAAGTCTGGTGGTTGAATCAGAAGAAGTAGAAGAAGGAGAAGGAGAAGGTGAAGTCTGGAGGGTGAATCAGAAGAAGTAGAAGAAGGAGAAGGAGAAGGTGATGTCAGGAGGGTGAGTCAGAAAAAGCAGAAGAAGGAGAAGGAGAAGGTGAAGTCTGGAGGGTGAAGCAGAAGAAGTAGAAGAAGGAGAAGGAGAAGGTGAAGTCAGGAGGGTGAAGCAGAAGAAGTAGAAGAAGGAGAAGGAGAGGGTGAAGTCAGGAGGGTGAATCAGAAGAAGTAGAAGAAGGAGAAGGAGAGGGTGAAGTCAGGAGGGTGAATCAGAAGAAGCAGAAGGAGGAGAAGGAGAAGGTGAAGATGGAGGGTGAAGCAGAAGAAGTAGAAGAAGGAGAAGGAGAAGATGAAGTCAGGAGGGTGAATCAGAAGAAGTAGAAGAAGGAGAAGGAGAGGGTGAAGTCAGAAGGGTGAATCAGAAGAAGCAGAAGAAGGAGAAGGAGAAGGTGAAGTCTGGAGGGTGAATCAAAAGAATCAGAAGAAGGAGAAGGAGAAGGTGAAGTCTGGAGGGTGAATCAGAAGAAGCAGAAGAAGGAGAAGGAGGAGGTGAAGACTGGAGGGTGAATCAGAAGAAGCAGAAGAAGGAGAAGGAGAAGGTGAAGTCTGGAGGGTGAATCCGAAGAAGTAGAAGAAGGAGAAGGAGAAGGTGAAGTCTGGAGGGTGAATCAGAAGAAGCAAAAGAAGGAGAAGGAGAAGGTGAAGTCTGGAGGGTGAATCAGAAGAAGCAGAAGAAGGAGAAGGAGAAGATGAAGTCTGGAGGGTGAATCAGAAGAAGTAGAAGAAGGAGAAGGAGAAGGTGAGGTCTGGAGGGTGAAACAGAAGAAGCAGAAGAAGGAAAAGGAGAAGGTGAAGTCTGGAGGGTGAATCAGAAGAAGCAGAAGAAGGAGAAGGAGAAGGTGAAGTCTGGAGGGTGAATCAGAAGAAGCAGAAGAAGGAGAAGGAGAAGGTGAAGTCAGGAGGGTGAATCAGAAGAAGCAGAAGAAGGAGAAGGAGAAGGTGAAGTTAGGAGGGTGAATCAGAAGAAGCAGAAGAAGGAGAAGGAGAAGGTGAAGTCAGGGGGGTGAAGCAGAAGAAGTAGAAGAAGGAGATGGAGAAGGTGAAGTCAGGAGGGTGAAGCAGAAGAAGCAGAAGAAGGAGAACGAGAAGGTGAAGTCTGGAGGGTGAAGCAGAAGAAGCAGAAGAAGGAGAAGGAGAAGTTGAAGTCTAGAGGGTGAATCAGAAGAAGTAGAAGAAGGAGAAGGAGAAGGTGAAGTCTGGAGGGTGAATCAGAAGAAGCAGAAGAAGGAGAAGGAGAAGGTGAAGTCTGGAGGGTGAATCAGAAGAAGCAGAAGAAGGAGAAGGAGAAGATGAAGTCTCGAGGGTGAATCAGAAGAAGTAGAAGAAGGAGAAGGAGAATGTGAAGTCTGGAGGGTGAATCAGAAGAAGCAGAAGAAGGAGAAGGAGAAGGTGAAGTCTGGAGGGTGAATCAGAAGAAGTAGAAGAAGGAGAAGGAGAAGGTGAAGTCAGGAGGGTGAAGCAGAAGAAGCAGAAGAAGGAGAAGGAGAAGGTGAAGTCTGGAGGGTGAAGCAGAAGAAGCAGAAGAAGGAGAAGGAGAAGGTGAAGTCTGGAGGGTGAAGCAGAAGAAGCAGAAGAAGGAGAAGGAGAAGGTGAAGTCTGGAGGGTGAATCAGAAGAAGCAGAAGAAGGAGAAGGAGAAGGTGAAGTCTGGAGGGTGAATCAGAAGAAGCAGAAGAAGGAGAAGAAGAAGGTGAAGTCAGGAGGGTGAATCAGAAGAAGCAGAAGAAGGAGAAGGAGAAGGTGAAGTTAGGAGGGTGAATCAGAAGAAGCAGAAGAAGGAGAAGGAGAAGGTGAAGTCAGGGGGGTGAAGCAGAAGAAGTAGAAGAAGGAGAAGGAGAAGATGAAGTCAGGAGGGTGAAGCAGAAGAAGCAGAAGAAGGAGAAGGATAAGGTGAAGTCTGGAGGGCGCAGCAGAAGAAGCAGAAGAAGGAGAACGAGAAGGTGAAGTCTGGAGGGTGAATCAGAAGAAGTAGAAGAAGGAGAAGGAGAAGGTGAAGTCTGGAGGGTGAATCAGAAGAAGCAGAAGAAGGAGAAGGAGAAGGTGAAGTCTGGAGGGCGAAGCAGAAGAAGCAGAAGAAGGAGAAGGAGAAGGTGAAGTCTGGAGGGAGAAGCAGAAGAAGCAGAAGAAGGAGAAGGAGAAGGTGAAGTCTGGAGGGTGAAGCAGAAGAAGCAGAAGAAGGAGAAGGAGAAGGTGAAGTCTGGAGGGTGAAGCAGAAGAAGCTGAAGAAGGAGAAGGAGAAGGTGAAGTCAGGAGGGTGAAGCAGAAGAAGCAGAAGAAGGAGAAGGAGAAGGTGAAGTCTGGAGGGTGAAGCAGAAGAAGCAGAAGAAGGAGAAGGAGAAGGTGAAGTCTGGAGGTTGAAGCGGAAGAAGCAGAAGAAGGAGAAGGAGAAGGTGAAGTCAGGAGGGTGAATCATAAGAAGTAGAAGAAGGAGAAGGAGATGGTGAAGTCTGGAGGGTGAATCAGAAGAAGTAGAAGAAGGAGAAGGAGAAGGTGAAGTCTGGAGGGTGAATCAGAAGAAGTAGAAGAAGGAGAAGGAGAAGGTGAAGTCTGGAGGGTGAATCAGAAGAAGCAGAAGAAGGAGAAGGAGAAGGTGAAGTCTGGAGGGAAAAGCAGAAGAAGTAGAAGAAGGAGAAGGAGAAGGTGAAGTCTGGAGGGTGAATCAGAAGAAGTAGAAGAAGGAGAAGGAGAAGGTGAAGTCTGGAGGGTGAATCAGAGGAAGCAGAAGAAGGAGAAGGAGATGGTGAAGTCTGGAGGGTGAATCAGAAGAAGTAGAAGAAGGAGAAGGAGAAGGTGTAGTCTGGAGGGTGAATCAGAAGAAGTAGACGAAGGAGAAGGAGAAGGTGAAGTCTGGAGGGTGAATCAGAAGAAGCAGAAGAAGGAGAAGGAGAAGGTGAAGTCTGGAGGGTGAATCAGAAGAAGTAGAAGAAGGAGAATGAGAAGGTGAAGTCTGGAGGGTGAATCAGAAGAAGCAGAAGAAGGAGAAGGAGAAGGTGAAGTCTGGAGGGTGAATCAGAAGAAGCAGAAGAAGTAGAAGGAGAAGGTGAAGTCTGGAGGGTGAATCAGGAGAAGCAGAAGAAGGAGAAGGAGAAGGTGAAGTCTGGAGGGTGAATCAGAAGAAGCAGAAGAAGGAGAAGGAGAAGGTGAAGACTGGAGGGTGAATCAGAAGAAGTAGAAGAAGGAGAAGGAGAAGGTGAAGTCTGGAGGGTGAATCAGAAGAAGGAGAAGAAGGAGAAGGAGAAGGCGAACTCTGGAGGGTGAATCAGAAGAAGCAGAAGAAGGAGAAGGAGAAGGTGAAGTCTGGAGGGTGAATCAGAAGAAGCAAAAGAAGGAGAAGGAGAAGATGAAGTCTGGAGGGTGAATCAGAAGAAGTTGAAGAAGGAGAAGGAGAAGGTGAGGTCTGGAGGGTGAATCAGAAGAAGCAGAAGAAGGAGAAGGAGAAGGTGAAGTCTGAAGGGTGAATCAAAAGAAGCAGAAGAAGGAGAAGGAGAAGGTGAAGTCTGGAGGGTGAATTAGAAGAAGCAGAAGAAGGAGAAGGAGAAGGTGAGGTCTGGAGGGTGAATCAGAAGAAGCAGAAGAAGGAGAAGGAGAAGGTGAAGTCTGGTGGGTGAATCAGAAGAAGTAGAAAAAGGAGAAGGAGGAGGTGAAGTCTGGAGGGTGAATCAGAAGAAGTAGAAGAAGGAGAAGGAGAAGGTGAAGTCAGGAGGGTGAATCAGAAAAAGCAGAAGAAGGAGAAGGAGAAGGTGAAGTCTGGAGGGTGAATCAGAAGAAGCAGAAGAAGGAGAAGGAGAAGATGAAGTCTGGAGGGTGAATCAGAAGAAGTAGATGAAGGAGAAGGAGAAGGTGAAGTCTGGAGGGTGAATCAGAAGAAGCAGAAGAAGGAGAAGGAGAAGGTAAAGTCTGAAGGTGAATCAGAAGAAGCAGAAGAAGGAGAAGGAGAAGGTGAAGTCTGGAGGGTGAATCAGAAGAAGCAGAATAAGGAGAAGGAGAAGGTGAAGTCTGGCGGGTGAATCAGAAGAAGCAGAATAAGGAGAAGGAGAAGGTGAAGTCTGGAGGGTGAATCAGAAGAAGCAGAAGAAGGAGAAGGAGAAGGTGAAGTCTGGAGGGTGAATCAGAAGAAGTAGAAGAAGGAGAAGGAGAAGGTGAAGTCTGGAGGGTGAAGCAGAAGAAGTAGATGAAGGAGAAGGAGAAGGTGAAGTCAGGAGGGTGAATCAGAAGAAGTAGAAGAAGGAGAAGGAGAGGGTGAAGTCAGGAGGGTGAATCAGAAGAAGCAGAAGAAGGAGAAGGAGAAGGTGAAGTCTGGAGGGTGAATCAAAAGAATCAGAAGAAGGAGAAGGAGATGGTGAAGTCTGGAGGGTGAATCAGAAGAAGCAGAAGAAGGAGAAGGAGAAGGTGAAGACTGGAGGGTGAATCAAAAGAATCAGAAGAAGGAGAAGGAGAAGGTGAAGTCAGGAGGGTGAATCAGAAGAAGTAGAAGAAGGAGAAGGAGAAGGTGAAGTCTGGAGGGTGAATCAGAAGAAGCAGAAGAAGGAGAAGGAGAAGGTGAAGTCTGGAGGGTGAATCAAAAGAATCAGAAGAAGGAGAAGGAGAAGGTGAAGTCAGGAGGGTGAATCAGAAGAAGCAGAAGAAGGAGAAGGCGAAGGTGAAGTCAGGAGGGTGAAGCAGAAGAAGCAGAAGAAGGAGAAGGAGAAGGTGAAGTCTGGAGGGTGAATCAGAAGAAGAAGAAGAAGGAGAAGGAGAAGGTGAAGTCAGGAGGGTGAAGCAGAAGAAGCAGAAGAAGGAGAAGGAGAAGGTGATGTCTGGAGGGTGAAGCAGAAGAAGCAGAAGGAGGAGAAGGAGAAGGTGAAGTCAGCAGGGTGAATCATAAGTAGTAGAAGAAGGAGAAGGAGAAGGTGAAGTCTGGAGGGTGATTCAGAAGAAGTAGAAGAAGGAGAAGGTGAAGTCTGGAGGGTGAATCAGAAGAAGTAGAAGAAGGAGAAGGAGAAGGTGAAGTCTGGAGGGTGAATCAGAAGAAGCAGAAGAAGGAGAAGGAGAAGGTGAAGTCTGGAGGGAGAAGCAGAAGAAGTAGAAGAAGGAGAAGGAGAAGGTGAAGTCTGGAGGGTGAATCAGAAGAAGTAGAAGAAGGAGAAGGAGAAGTTGAAGTCTGGAGGGTGAATCAGAAGAAGTAGAAGAAGGAGAAGAAGAAGGTGAAGTCTGGAGGGTGAATCAGAAGAAGCAGAAGAAGGAGAAGGAGCAGGTGAAGTCTGGAGGATGAATCAGAAGAAGTAGAAGAGGGAGAAGGAGAAGGTGTAGTCTGGAGGGTGAATCAGAAGAAGTAGACGAAGGAGAAGGAGAAGGTGAAGTCTGGAGGGTGAATCAGAAGAAGCAGAAGAAGGAGAAGGAGAAGGTGAAGTCTGGAGGATGAATCAGAAGAAGTAGAAGAAGGTGAAGGAGAAGGTGAAGTCTGGAGGGTGAATCAGAAGAAGCAGAAGAAGGAGAAGGAGAAGGTGAAGTCTGGAGGGTGAATCAGAAGAAGCAGAAGGAGAAGGAGAAGGTGAAATCTTGAGGGTGAATCAGAAGAAGCAGAAGAAGGAAAAGGAGAAGGTGAAGTCTGGAGGGTGAATCAGATGAAGCAGAAGGAGTAGCAGGAGAAGGTGAAGTCTGGAGGGTGAATCAGAAGAAGTAGAAGAAGGAGAAGGAGAAGGTGAAGTCTGGAGGGTGAATCAGAAGAAGCAGAAGAAGGAGAAGGAGAAGGTGAAGTCAGGAGGGTGAATCAGGAGAAGCAGAAGAAGGAGAAGGAGAAGGTGAAGTCTGGAGGGTGAATCAGAAGAAGCAGAAGAAGGAGAAGGAGAAGATGAAGACTGGAGGGTGAATCAGAAGAAGTAGAAGAAGGAGAAGGAGAAGGTGAAGTCTGGAGGGTGAATCAGAAGAAGTAGAAGAAGGAGAAGGAGAAGGCGAAGTCTGGAGGGTGAATCAGAAGAAGCAAAAGAAGGAGAAGGAGAAGGTGAAGTCTGGAGGGTCAATCAGAAGAAGCAAAAGAAGGAGAAGGAGAAGATGAAGTCTGGAGGGTGAATCAGAAGAAGTAGAAGAAGGAGAAGGAGAAGGTGAGGTCTGGAGGGTGAATCAGAAGAAGCAAAAGAAGGAGAAGGAGAAGGTGAAGTCTGAAGGGTGAATCAAAAGAAGCAGAAGAAGGAGAAGGAGAAGGTGAAGTCTGGAGGGTGAATCAGAAGAAGCAGAAGAAGGAGAAGGAGAAGGTGAAGTCTGGAGGGTGAATCAGAAGAAGCAGAAGAAGGAGAAGGAGAAGGTGAAGTCTGGTGGGTGAATCAGAAGAAGTAGAAGAAGGAGAAGGAGAAGGTGAAGTCTGGAGGGTGAATCAGAAGAAGTAGAAGAAGGAGAAGGAGAAGGTGAAGTCAGGAGGGTGAATCAGAAAAAGCAGAAGAAGGAGAAGGAGAAGGTGAAGTCTGGAGGGTAAATCAGAAGAAGCAGAAGAAGGAGAAGGAGAAGATGAAGTCTGGAGGGTGAATCAGAAGAAGTAGATGAAGGAGAAGGAGAAGGTGAAGTCTGGAGGGTGAATCAGAAGAAGCAGAAGAAGGAGAAGGAGAAGGTAAGTCAGGAGGGTGATTCAAAAGAAGCAGAAGAAGGAGAAGGAGAAGGTGAAGTCTGGAGGGTGAATCAGGAGAAGCAGAATAAGGAGAAGGAGAAGGTGAAGTCTGGAGGGTGAATCAGAAGAAGCAGAAGAAGGAGAAGGAGAAGGTGAAGTCTGAAGGGTGAATCAAAAGAAGCAGAAGAAGGAGAAGGAGAAGGTGAAGTCTGGAGGGTGAATCAGAAGAAGCAGAAGAAGGAGAAGGAGAAGGTGAAGTCTGGCGGGTGAATCAGAAGAAGCAGAAGAAGGAGAAGGAGAAGGGGAAGTCTGGAGGGTGAATCAGAAGAAGCAAAAGAAGGAGAAGGAGAAGGTGAAGTCTGAAGGGTGAATCAGAAGAAGGAGAAGAAGGAGAAGGAGAAGGCGAAGTCTGGAGGGTGAATCAGAAGAAGCAGAAGAAGGAGAAGGAGAAGGTGAAGTCTGGAGGGTGAATCAGAAGAAGCAAAAGAAGGAGAAGGAGAAGATGAAGTCTGGAGGGTGAATCAGAAGAAGTTGAAGAAGGAGAAGGAGAAGGTGAGGTCTGGAGGGTGAATCAGAAGAAGCAGAAGAAGGAGAAGGAGAAGGTGAAGTCTGAAGGGTGAATCAAAAGAAGCAGAAGAAGGAGAAGGAGAAGGTGAAGTCTGGAGGGTGAATCAGAAGAAGCAGAAGAAGGAGAAGGAGAAGGTGAAGTCTGGAGGGTGAATCAGAAGAAGCAGAAGAAGGAGAAGGAGAAGGTGAAGTCTGGTGGGTGAATCAGAAGAAGTAGAAAAAGGAGAAGGAGGAGGTGAAGTCTGGAGGGTGAATCAGAAGAAGTAGAAGAAGGAGAAGGAGAAGGTGAAGTCAGGAGGGTGAATCAGAAAAAGCAGAAGAAGGAGAAGGAGAAGGTGAAGTCTGGAGGGTGAATCAGAAGAAGCAGAAGAAGGAGAAGGAGAAGATGAAGTCTGGAGGGTGAATCAGAAGAAGTAGATGAAGGAGAAGGAGAAGGTGAAGTCTGGAGGGTAAATCAGAAGAAGCAGAAGAAGGAGAAGGAGAAGGTAAAGTCTGAAGG
Source organism: Somniosus microcephalus (assembly GCF_052327205.1). NCBI lineage: Eukaryota > Metazoa > Chordata > Chondrichthyes > Squaliformes > Somniosidae > Somniosus > Somniosus microcephalus. The sequence goes on from NW_028225787.1 coordinate 131,471, forward strand.
TGAATCAGAAGAAGCAGAAGAAGGAGAAGGAGAAGGTGAAGTCTGGAGGGTGAATCAGAAGAAGCAGAATAAGGAGAAGGAGAAGGTGAAGTCTGGCGGGTGAATCAGAAGAAGCAGAATAAGGAGAAGGAGAAGGTGAAGTCTGGAGGGTGAATCAGAAGAAGCAGAAGAAGGAGAAGGAGAAGGTGAAGTCTGGAGGGTGAATCAGAAGAAGTAGAAGAAGGAGAAGGAGAAGGTGAAGTCTGGAGGGTGAAGCAGAAGAAGTAGATGAAGGAGAAGGAGAAGGTGAAGTCAGGAGGGTGAATCAGAAGAAGTAGAAGAAGGAGAAGGAGAGGGTGAAGTCAGGAGGGTGAATCAGAAGAAGCAGAAGAAGGAGAAGTAGAAGGTGAAGTCTGGAGGGTGAATCAAAAGAATCAGAAGAAGGAGAAGAAGAAGGTGAAGTCTGGAGGGTGAATCAGAAGAAGCAGAAGAAGGAGAAGGAGAAGGTGAAGACTGGAGGGTGAATCAACAGAATCAGAAGAAGGAGAAGGAGAAGGTGAAGTCTGGAGGGTGAAGCAGAAGAAGTAGATGAAGGAGAAGGAGAAGGTGAAGTCAGGAGGGTGAATCAGAAGAAGTAGAAGAAGGAGAAGGAGAGGGTGAAGTCAGGAGGGTGAATCAGAAGAAGCAGAAGAAGGAGAAGTAGAAGGTGAAGTCTGGAGGGTGAATCAAAAGAATCAGAAGAAGGAGAAGAAGAAGGTGAAGTCTGGAGGGTGAATCAGAAGAAGCAGAAGAAGGAGAAGGAGAAGGTGAAGACTGGAGGGTGAATCAACAGAATCAGAAGAAGGAGAAGGAGAAGGTGAAGTCAGGAGGGTGAATCAGAAGAAGTAGAAGAAGGAGAAGGAGAAGCTGAAGTCTGGAGGGTGAATCAGAAGAAGCAGAAGAAGGAGAAGGAGAAGGTGAAGTCTGGAGGGTGAATCAAAAGAATCAGAAGAAGGAGAAGGAGAAGGTGAAGTCAGGAGGGTGAATCAGAAGAAGCAGAAGAAGGAGAAGGCGAAGGTGAAGTCAGGAGGGTGAAGCAGAAGAAGCAGAAGAAGGAGAAGGAGAAGGTGAAGTCTGAAGGGTGAATCAAAAGAAGCAGAAGAAGGAGAAAGAGAAGGTGAAGTCTGGAGGGTGAATCAGAAGAAGCAGAAGAAGGAGAAGGAGAAGGTGAAGTCTGGAGGGTGAATCAGAAGAAGCAGAAGAAGGAGAAGGAGAAGGTGAAGTCTGGTGGTTGAATCAGAAGAAGTAGAAGAAGGAGAAGGAGAAGGTGAAGTCTGGAGGGTGAATCAGAAGAAGTAGAAGAAGGAGAAGGAGAAGGTGATGTCAGGAGGGTGAGTCAGAAAAAGCAGAAGAAGGAGAAGGAGAAGGTGAAGTCTGGAGGGTGAAGCAGAAGAAGTAGAAGAAGGAGAAGGAGAAGGTGAAGTCAGGAGGGTGAAGCAGAAGAAGTATAAGAAGGAGAAGGAGAGGGTGAAGTCAGGAGGGTGAATCAGAAGAAGTAGAAGAAGGAGAAGGAGAGGGTGAAGTCAGGAGGGTGAATCAGAAGAAGCAGAAGGAGGAGAAGGAGAAGGTGAAGATGGAGGGTGAAGCAGAAGAAGTAGAAGAAGGAGAAGGAGAAGATGAAGTCAGGAGGGTGAAGCAGAAGAAGTAGAAGAAGGAGAAGGAGAGGGTGAAGTCAGGAGGGTGAATCAGAAGAAGTAGAAGAAGGAGAAGGAGAGGATGAAGTCAGGAGGGTGAATCAGAAGAAGCAGAAGAAGGAGAAGGAGAAGGTGAAGTCTGGAGGGTCAATCAGAAGAAGCAAAAGAAGGAGAAGGAGAAGATGAAGTCTGGAGGGTGAATCAGAAGAAGTAGAAGAAGGAGAAGGAGAAGGTGAGGTCTGGAGGGTGAATCAGAAGAAGCAAAAGAAGGAGAAGGAGAAGGTGAATTCTGAAGGGTGAATCAAAAGAAGCAGAAGAAGGAGAAGGAGAAGGTGAAGTCTGGAGGGTGAATCAGAAGAAACAGAAGAAGGAGAAGGAGAAGGTGAAGTCTGGAGGGAGAATCAGAAGAAGCAGAAGAAGGAGAAGGAGAAGGTGAAGTCTGGTGGGTGAATCAGAAGAAGTAGAAGAAGGAGAAGGAGAAGGTGAAGTCTGGAGGGTGAATCAGAAGAAGTAGAAGAAGGAGAAGGAGAAGGTGAAGTCAGGAGGGTGAATCAGAAAAAGCAGAAGAAGGAGAAGGAGAAGGTGAAGTCTGGAGGGTAAATCAGAAGAAGCAGAAGAAGGAGAAGGAGAAGATGAAGTCTGGAGGGTGAATCAGAAGAAGTAGATGAAGGAGAAGGAGAAGGTGAAGTCTGGAGGGTGAATCAGAAGAAGCAGAAGAAGGAGAAGGAGAAGGTAAGTCAGGAGGGTGATTCAAAAGAAGCAGAAGAAGGAGAAGGAGAAGGTGAAGTCTGGAGGGTGAATCAGGAGAAGCAGAATAAGGAGAAGGAGAAGGTGAAGTCTGGCGGGTGAATCAGAAGAAGTAGAAGAAGGAGAAGGAGAAGGTGAAGTCTGGAGGGTGAAGCAGAAGAAGTAGAAGAAGGAGAAGGAGAAGGTGAAGTCAGGAGGGTGAATCAGGAGAAGTAGAAGAAGGAGAAGGAGAAGGTGAAGTCTGGAGGGTGAAGCAGAAGAAGTAGAAGAAGGAGAAGGAGAAGGTGAAGTCAGGAGGGTGAATCAGAAGAAGTAGAAGAAGGAGAAGGAGAAGGTGAAGTCAGGAGGGTGAATCAGAAGAAGCAGAAGAAGGAGAAGGAGAAGGTGAAGTCTGGAGGGTGAATCAAAAGAATCAGAAGAAGGAGAAGGAGAAGGTGAAGTCTGGAGGGTGAATCAGAAGAAGCAGAAGAAAGAGAAGGAGAAGGTGAAATCTGGAGGGTGAAGCAGAAGAAGCAGAAGAAGGAGAAGGAGAAGGTGAAGTCAGGAGGGTGAATCATAAGAAGTAGAAGAAGGAGAAGGAGAAGGTGAAGTCTGGAGGGTGAATCAGAAGCAGTAGAAGAAGGAGAAGGAGAAGGTGAAGTCTGGAGGGTGAATCAGGAGAAGTAGAAGAAGGAGAAGGAGAAGGTGAAGTCTGGAGGGTGAATCAGAAGAAGCAGAAGAAGGAGAAGGAGAAGGTGAAGTCTGGAGGGAGAAGCAGAAGAAGTAGAAGAAGGAGAAGGAGAAGGTGAAGTCTGGATGGTGAATCAGAAGAAGTAGAAGAAGGAGAAGGAGAAGGTGAAGTCTGGAGGGTGAATCAGAAGAAGTAGAAGAAGGAGAAGGAGAAGGTGAAGTCTGGAGGGTGAATCAGAAGAAGCAGAAGAAGGAGAAGGAGAAGGTGAAGTCTGGAGGGTGAATCAGAAGAAGTAGAAGAAGGAGAAGGAGAAGGTGAAGTCTGGAGGGTGAATCAGAAGAAGCAGGAGAAGTAGCAGGAGAAGGTGAAGTCTGGAGGGTGAGTCAGAAGAAGCAGAAGAAGGAGAAGGAGAAGGTGAAGTCTGGAGGGTGAATCAGAAGAAGTAGAAGAAGGAGAAGGAGAAGGTGTAGTCTGGAGGGTGAATCAGAAGAAGCAGAAGAAGGAGAAGGAGAAGGTGAAGTGTGGAGGGTGAATCAGAAGAAGCAGAAGAAGGAGAAGGAGAAGATGAAGTCTGGAGGATGAATCAGAAGAAGTAGAAGAAGGAGAAGGAGAAGGTGAAGTCTGGAGGGTGAATCAGAAGAAGCAGAAGAAGGAGAAGGTGAAATCTGGAGGGTGTATCAGAAGAAGCAGAAGAAGGAAAAAGAGAAGGTGAAGTCTGGAGGGTGAATCAGAAGAAGCAGAAGAAGTAGAAGGAGAAGGTGAAGTCTGGAGGGTGAATAAAAGAAGTAGAAGAAGGAGAAGGAGAAGGTGAAGTCTGGAGGGTGAATCAGAAGAAGCAGAATAAGGAGAAGGAGAAGGTGAAGTCAGGAGGGTGAATCAGGAGAAGCAGAAGAAGGAGAAGGAGAAGGTGAAGTCTGGAGGGTGAATCAGAAGACGCAGAAGAAGGAGAAGGAGAAGGTGAAGACTGGAGGGTGAATCAGAAGAAGTAGAAGAAGGAGAAGGAGAAGGTGAAGTCTGGAGGGTGAATCAGAAGAAGTAGAAGAAGGAAAAGGAGAAGGTGAAGTCTGGAGGGTGAATCAGAAGAAGCAGAAGAAGGAGAAGGAGAAGGTGAAGTCTGGAGGATGAATCAGAAGAAGTAGAAGAAGGAGAAGGAGAAGGTGTAGTCTGGAGGGTGAATCAGAAGAAGTAGACGAAGGAGAAGGAGAAGGTGAAGTCTGGAGGGTGAATCAGAAGAAGCAGAAGAAGGAGAAGGTGAAGTCTGGAGGGTGAATCAGAAGAAGTAGAAGAAGGTGAAGGAGAAGGTGAAGTCTGGAGGGTGAATCAGAAGAAGCAGAAGAAGGAGAAGGAGAAGGTGAAGTCTGGAGGGTGAATCAGAAGAAGTAGACGAAGGAGAAGGAGAAGGTGAAGTCTGGAGGGTGAATCAGAAGAAGTAGACGAAGGAGAAGGAGAAGGTGAAGTCTGGAGGGTGAATCAGAAGAAGCAGAAGAAGGAGAAGGAGAAGGTGAAGTCTGGAGGGTGAATCAGAAGAAGTAGAAGAAGGTGAAGGAGAAGGTGAAGTCTGGAGGGTGAATCAGAAGAAGCAGAAGAAGGAGAAGGAGAAGGTGAAGTCTGGAGGGTGAATCAGAAGAAGCAGAAGAAGGAGAAGGAGAAGGTGAAATCTGGAGGGTGAATCAGAAGAAGCAGAAGAAGGAAAAGGAGAAGGTGAAGTCTGGAGGGTGAATCAGATGAAGCAGAAGGAGTAGCAGGAGAAGGTGAAGTCTGGAGGGTGAATCAGAAGAAGTAGAAGAAGGAGAAGGAGAAGGTGAAGTCTGGAGGGTGAATCAGAAGAAGCAGAAGAAGGAGAAGGAGAAGGTGAAGTCTGGAGGGTGAATCAGAAGAAGCAGAAGAAGGAGAAGGAGAAGATGAAGACTGGAGGGTGAATCAGAAGAAGTAGAAGAAGGAGAAGGAGAAGGTGAAGTCTGGAGGGTGAATCAGAAGAAGTAGAAGAAGGAGAAGGAGAAGGCGAAGTCTGGAGGGTGAATCAGAAGAAGCAGAAGAAGGAGAAGGAGAAGGTGAAGTCTGGAGGGTCAATCAGAAGAAGCAAAAGAAGGAGAAGGAGAAGATGAAGTCTGGAGGGTGAATCAGAAGAAGTAGAAGAAGGAGAAGGAGAAGGTGAGGTCTGGAGGGTGAATCAGAAGAAGCAAAAGAAGGAGAAGGAGAAGGTGAAGTCTGAAGGGTGAATCAAAAGAAGCAGAAGAAGGAGAAGGAGAAGGTGAAGTCTGGAGGGTGAATCAGAAGAAGCAGAAGAAGGAGAAGGAGAAGGTGAAGTCTGGAGGGTGAATCAGAAGAAGCAGAAGAAGGAGAAGGAGAAGGTGAAGTCTGGTGGGTGAATCAGAAGAAGTAGAAGCAGGAGAAGGAGAAGGTGAAGTCTGGAGGGTGAATCAGAAGAAGTAGAAGAAGGAGAAGGAGAAGGTGAAGTCAGGAGGGTGAATCAGAAAAAGCAGAAGAAAGAGAAGGAGAAGGTGAAGTCTGGAGGGTGAATCAGAAGAAGTAGAAGAAGGAGAAGGAGAAGGTGAAGTCAGGAGGGTGAATCAGAAGAAGCAGAAGAAGGAGAAGGAGAAGGTGAAGTCTGGAGGGTCAATCAGAAGAAGCAAAAGAAGGAGAAGGAGAAGATGAAGTCTGGAGGGTGAATCAGAAGAAGTAGAAGAAGGAGAAGGAGAAGGTGAAGTCTGGAGGGTGAATCAGAAGAAGTAGAAGAAGGAGAAGGAGAAGGTGAAGTCTGGAGGGTGAATCAGAAGAAGTAGAAGAAGGAGAAGGAGAAGGTGAAGTCTGGAGGGTGAATCAGAAGAAGCAGAAGAAGGAGAAGGAGAAGGTGAAGTCTGGAGGGAAAAGCAGAAGAAGTAGAAGAAGGAGAAGGAGAAGGTGAAGTCTGGAGGGTGAATCAGAAGAAGTAGAAGAAGGAGAAGGAGAAGGTGAAGTCTGGAGGGTGAATCAGAAGAAGTAGAAGAAGGAGAAGGAGAAGGTGAAGTCTGGAGGGTGAATCAGAAGAAGCAGAAGAAGGAGAAGGAGAAGGTGAAGTCTGGAGGATGAATCAGAAGAAGTAGAAGAAGGAGAAGGAGAAGGTGTAGTCTGGAGGGTGAATCAGAAGAAGTAGACGAAGGAGAAGGAGAAGGTGAAGTCTGGAGGGTGAATCAGAAGAAGCAGAAGAAGGAGAAGGAGGAGGTGAAGTCTGGAGGGTGAATCAGAAGAAGTAGAAGAAGGTGAAGGAGAAGGTGAAGTCTGGAGGGTGAATCAGAAGAAGCAGAAGAAGGAGAAGGAGAAGGTGAAGTCTGGAGGGTAAATCAGAAGAAGCAGAAGAAGGAGAAGGAGAAGGTGAAATCTGGAGGGTGAATCAGAAGAAGCAGAAGAAGGAAGAGGAGAAGGTGAAGTCTGGAGGGTGAATCAGATGAAGCAGAAGGAGTAGCAGGAGAAGGTGAAGTCTGGAGGGTGAATCAGAAGAAGTAGAAGAAGGAGAAGGAGAAGGTGAAGTCTGGAGGGTGAATCAGAAGAAGCAGAAGAAGGAGAAGGAGAAGGTGAAGTCAGGAGGGTGAATCAGGAGAAGCAGAAGAAGGAGAAGGAGAAGGTGAAGTCTGGAGGGTGAATCAGAAGAAGAACAAGAAGGAGAAGGAGAAGATGAAGACTGGAGGGTGAATCAGAAGAAGTAGAAGAAGGAGAAGGAGAAGGTGAAGTCTGGAGGGTGAATCAGAAGAAGTAGAAGAAGGAGAAGGAGAAGGCGAAGTCTGGAGGGTGAATCAGAAGAAGCAGAAGAAGGAGAAGGAGAAGGTGAAGTCTGGAGGGTCAATCAGAAGAAGCAAAAGAAGGAGAAGGAGAAGATGAAGTCTGGAGGGTGAATCAGAAGAAGTAGAAGAAGGAGAAGGAGAAGGTGAGGTCTGGAGGGTGAATCAGAAGAAGCAAAAGAAGGAGAAGGAGAAGGTGAATTCTGAAGGGTGAATCAAAAGAAGCAGAAGAAGGAGAAGGAGAAGGTGAAGTCTGGAGGGTGAATCAGAAGAAGCAGAAGAAGGAGAAGGAGAAGGTGAAGTCTGGAGGGAGAATCAGAAGAAGCAGAAGAAGGAGAAGGAGAAGGTGAAGTCTGGTGGGTGAATCAGAAGAAGTAGAAGAAGGAGAAGGAGAAGGTGAAGTCTGGAGGGTGAATCAGAAGAAGTAGAAGAAGGAGAAGGAGAAGGTGAAGTCAGGAGGGTGAATCAGAAAAAGCAGAAGAAGGAGAAGGAGAAGGTGAAGTCTGGAGGGTAAATCAGAAGAAGCAGAAGAAGGAGAAGGAGAAAATGAAGTCTGGAGGGTGAATCAGAAGAAGTAGATGAAGGAGAAGGAGAAGGTGAAGTCTGGAGGGTGAATCAGAAGAAGCAGAAGAAGGAGAAGGAGAAGGTAAGTCAGGAGGGTGATTCAAAAGAAGCAGAAGAAGGAGAAGGAGAAGGTGAAGTCTGGAGGGTGAATCAGGAGAAGCAGAATAAGGAGAAGGAGAAGGTGAAGTCTGGCGGGTGAATCAGAAGAAGTAGAAGAAGGAGAAGGAGAAGGTGAAGTCTGGAGGGTGAAGCAGAAGAAGTAGAAGAAGGAGAAGGAGAAGGTGAAGTCAGGAGGGTGAACCAGAAGAAGTAGAAGAAGGAGAAGGAGAAGGTGAAGTCTGGAGAGTGAAGCAGAAGAAGTAGAAGAAGGAGAAGGAGAAGGTGAAGTCAGGAGGGTGAATCAGAAGAAGTAGAAGAAGGAGAAGGAGAAGGTGAAGTCAGGAGGGTGAATCAGAAGAAGCAGAAGAAGGAGAAGGAGAAGGTGAAGTCTGGAGGGTGAATCAAAAGAATCAGAAGAAGGAGAAGGAGAAGGTGAAGTCTGGAGGGTGAATCAGAAGAAGCAGAAGAAAGAGAAGGAGAAGGTGAAATCTGGAGGGTGAAGCAGAAGAAGCAGAAGAAGGAGAAGGAGAAGGTGAAGTCAGGAGGGTGAATCATAAGAAGTAGAAGAAGGAGAAGGAGAAGGTGAAGTCTGGAGGGTGAATCAGAAGCAGTAGAAGAAGGAGAAGGAGAAGGTGAAGTCTGGAGGGTGAATCAGGAGAAGTAGAAGAAGGAGAAGGAGAAGGAGAAGTCTGGAGGTTGAATCAGAAGAAGCAGAAGAAGGAGAAGGAGAAGGTGAAGTCTGGAGGGAGAAGCAGAAGAAGTAGAAGAAGGAGAAGGAGAAGGTGAAGTCTGGATGGTGAATCAGAAGAAGTAGAAGAAGGAGAAGGAGAAGGTGAAGTCTGGAGGGTGAATCAGAAGAAGTAGAAGAAGGAGAAGGAGAAGGTGAAGTCTGGAGGGTGAATCAGAAGAAGCAGAAGAAGGAGAAGGAGAAGGTGAAGTCTGGAGGGTGAATCAGAAGAAGTAGAAGAAGGAGAAGGAGAAGGTGAAGTCTGGAGGGTGAATCAGAAGAAGCAGGAGAAGTAGCAGGAGAAGGTGAAGTCTGGAGGGTGAGTCAGAAGAAGCAGAAGAAGGAGAAGGAGAAGGTGAAGTCTGGAGGGTGAATCAGAAGAAGTAGAAGAAGGAGAAGGAGAAGGTGTAGTCTGGAGGGTGAATCAGAAGAAGCAGAAGAAGGAGAAGGAGAAGGTGAAGTGTGGAGGGTGAATCAGAAGAAGCAGAAGAAGGAGAAGGAGAAGATGAAGTCTGGAGGATGAATCAGAAGAAGTAGAAGAAGGAGAAGGAGAAGGTGAAGTCTGGAGTGTGAATCAGAAGAAGCAGAAGAAGGAGAAGGAGAAGGTGAAATCTGGAGGGTGAATCAGAAGAAGCAGAAGAAGGAAAAAGAGAAGGTGAAGTCTGGAGGGTGAATCAGAAGAAGCAGAAGAAGTAGAAGGAGAAGGTGAAGTCTGGAGGGTGAATAAAAGAAGTAGAAGAAGGAGAAGGAGAAGGTGAAGTCTGGAGGGTGAATCAGAAGAAGCAGAATAAGGAGAAGGAGAAGGTGAAGTCAGGAGGGTGAATCAGGAGAAGCAGAAGAAGGAGAAGGAGAAGGTGAAGTCTGGAGGGTGAATCAGAAGACGCAGAAGAAGGAGAAGGAGAAGGTGAAGACTGGAGGGTGAATCAGAAGAAGTAGAAGAAGGAGAAGGAGAAGGTGAAGTCTGGAGGGTGAATCAGAAGAAGTAGAAGAAGGAAAAGGAGAAGGTGAAGTCTGGAGGGTGAATCAGAAGAAGCAGAAGAAGGAGAAGGAGAAGGTGAAGTCTGGAGGATGAATCAGAAGAAGTAGAAGAAGGAGAAGGAGAAGGTGTAGTCTGGAGGGTGAATCAGAAGAAGTAGACGAAGGAGAAGGAGAAGGTGAAGTCTGGAGGGTGAATCAGAAGAAGCAGAAGAAGGAGAAGGTGAAGTCTGGAGGGTGAATCAGAAGAAGTAGAAGAAGGTGAAGGAGAAGGTGAAGTCTGGAGGGTGAATCAGAAGAAGCAGAAGAAGGAGAAGGAGAAGGTGAAGTCTGGAGGGTGAATCAGAAGAAGTAGACGAAGGAGAAGGAGAAGGTGAAGTCTGGAGGGTGAATCAGAAGAAGTAGACGAAGGAGAAGGAGAAGGTGAAGTCTGGAGGGTGAATCAGAAGAAGCAGAAGAAGGAGAAGGAGAAGGTGAAGTCTGGAGGGTGAATCAGAAGAAGTAGAAGAAGGTGAAGGAGAAGGTGAAGTCTGGAGGGTGAATCAGAAGAAGCAGAAGAAGGAGAAGGAGAAGGTGAAGTCTGGAGGGTGAATCAGAAGAAGCAGAAGAAGGAGAAGGAGAAGGTGAAATCTGGAGGGTGAATCAGAAGAAGCAGAAGAAGGAAAAGGAGAAGGTGAAGTCTGGAGGGTGAATCAGATGAAGCAGAAGGAGTAGCAGGAGAAGGTGAAGTCTGGAGGGTGAATCAGAAGAAGTAGAAGAAGGAGAAGGAGAAGGTGAAGTCTGGAGGGTGAATCAGAAGAAGCAGAAGAAGGAGAAGGAGAAGGTGAAGTCTGGAGGGTGAATCAGAAGAAGCAGAAGAAGGAGAAGGAGAAGATGAAGACTGGAGGGTGAATCAGAAGAAGTAGAAGAAGGAGAAGGAGAAGGTGAAGTCTGGAGGGTGAATCAGAAGAAGTAGAAGAAGGAGAAGGAGAAGGCGAAGTCTGGAGGGTGAATCAGAAGAAGCAGAAGAAGGAGAAGGAGAAGGTGAAGTCTGGAGGGTCAATCAGAAGAAGCAAAAGAAGGAGAAGGAGAAGATGAAGTCTGGAGGGTGAATCAGAAGAAGTAGAAGAAGGAGAAGGAGAAGGTGAGGTCTGGAGGGTGAATCAGAAGAAGCAAAAGAAGGAGAAGGAGAAGGTGGAGTCTGAAGGATGAATCAAAAGAAGCAGAAGAAGGAGAAGGAGAAGGTGAAGTCTGGAGGGTGAATCAGAAGAAGCAGAAGAAGGAGAAGGAGAAGGTGAAGTCTGGAGGGTGAATCAGAAGAAGCAGAAGAAGGAGAAGGAGAAGGTGAAGTCTGGTGGGTGAATCAGAAGAAGTAGAAGCAGGAGAAGGAGAAGGTGAAGTCTGGAGGGTGAATCAGAAGAAGTAGAAGAAGGAGAAGGAGAAGGTGAAGTCAGGAGGGTGAATCAGAAAAAGCAGAAGAAAGAGAAGGAGAAGGTGAAGTCTGGAGGGTGAATCAGAAGAAGTAGAAGAAGGAGAAGGAGAAGGTGAAGTCAGGAGGGTGAATCAGAAGAAGCAGAAGAAGGAGAAGGAGAAGGTGAAGTCTGGAGGGTCAATCAGAAGAAGCAAAAGAAGGAGAAGGAGAAGATGAAGTCTGGAGGGTGAATCAGAAGAAGTAGAAGAAGGAGAAGGAGAAGGTGAGGTCTGGAGGGTGAATCAGAAGAAGCAAAAGAAGGAGAAGGAGAAGGTGAAGTCTGAAGGGTGAATCAAAAGAAGCAGAAGAAGGAGAAGGAGAAGGTGAAGTCTGGAGGGTGAATCAGAAGAAGCAGAAGAAGGAGAAGGAGAAGGTGAAGTCTGGAGGGTGAATCAGAAGAAGCAGAAGAAGGAGAAGGAGAAGGTGAAGTCTGGTGGGTGAATCAGAAGAAGTAGAAGCAGGAGAAGGAGAAGGTGAAGTCTGGAGGGTGAATCAGAAGAAGTAGAAGAAGGAGAAGGAGAAGGTGAAGTCAGGAGGGTGAATCAGAAAAAGCAGAAGAAGGAGAAGGAGAAGGTGAAGTCTGGAGGGTAAATCAGAAGAAGCAGAAGAAGGAGAAGGAGAAGATGAAGTCTGGAGGGTGAATCAGAAGAAGTAGATGAAGGAGAAGGAGAAGTTGAAGTCTGGAGGGTGAATCAGAAGAAGCAGAAGAAGGAGAAGGAGAAGGTAAGTCAGGAGGGTGATTCAAAAGAAGCAGAAGAAGGAGAAGGAGAAGGTGAAGTCTGGAGGGTGAATCAGGAGAAGCAGAATAAGGAGAAGGAGAAGGTGAAGTCTGGCGGGTGAATCAGAAGAAGCAGAAGAAGGAGAAGGAGAAGGGGAAGTCTGGAGGGTGAATCAGAAGAAGTAGAAGAAGGAGAAGGAGAAGGTGAAGTCTGGAGGGTGAAGCAGAAGAAGTAGAAGAAGGAGAAGGAGAAGGTGAAGTCAGGAGGGTGAATCAGAAGAAGTAGAAGAAGGAGAAGGAGAAGTTGAAGTCAGGAGGGTGAATCAGAAGAAGCAGAAGAAGGAGAAGGAGAAGGTGAAGTCTGGAGGGTGAATCAAAAGAATCAGAAGAAGGAGAAGGAGAAGGTGAAGTCTGGAGGGTGAATCAGAAGAAGCAGAAGAAAGAGAAGGAGAAGGTGAAATCTGGAGGGTGAAGCAGAAGGAGCAGAAGAAGGAGAAGGAGAAGGTGAAGTCAGGAGGGTGAATCATAAGAAGTAGAAGAAGGAGAAGGAGAAGGTGAAGTCTGGAGGGTGAATCAGAAGAAGTAGAAGAAGGAGAAGGAGAAGTTGAAGTCTGGAGGGTGAATCAGGAGAAGTAGAAGAAGGAGAAGGAGAAGGTGAAGTCTGGAGGGTGAATCAGAAGAAGCAGAAGAAGGAGAAGGAGAAGGTGAAGTCTGGAGGGAGAAGCAGAAGAAGTAGAAGAAGGAGAAGGAGAAGGTGAAGTCTGGATGGTGAATCAGAAGAAGTAGAAGAAGGAGAAGGAGAAGGTGAAGTCTGGAGGGTGAATCAGAAGAAGTAGAAGAAGGAGAAGGAGAAGGTGAAGTCTGGAGGGTGAATCAGAAGAAGCAGAAGAAGGAGAAGGAGAAGGTGAAGTCTGGAGGGTGAATCAGAAGAAGTAGAAGAAGGAGAAGGAGAAGGTGAAGTCTGGAGGGTGAATCAGAAGAAGCAGGAGAAGTAGCAGGAGAAGGTGAAGTCTGGAGGGTGAGTCAGAAGAAGCAGAAGAAGGAGAAGGAGAAGGTGAAGTCTGGAGGGTGAATCAGAAGAAGTAGAAGAAGGAGAAGGAGAAGGTGTAGTCTGGAGGGTGAATCAGAAGAAGCAGAAGAAGGAGAAGGAGAAGGTGAAGTGTGGAGGGTGAATCAGAAGAAGCAGAAGAAGGAGAAGGAGAAGATGAAGTCTGGAGGATGAATCAGAAGAAGTAGAAGAAGGAGAAGGAGAAGGTGAAGTCTGGAGGGTGAATCAGAAGAAGCAGAAGAAGGAGAAGGAGAAGGTGAAATCTGGAGGGTGAATCAGAAGAAGCAGAAGAAGGAAAAAGAGAAGGTGAAGTCTGGAGGGTGAATCAGAAGAAGCAGAAGAAGTAGAAGGAGAAGGTGAAGTCTGGAGGGTGAATAAAAGAAGTAGAAGAAGGAGAAGGAGAAGGTGAAGTCTGGAGGGTGAATCAGAAGAAGCAGAATAAGGAGAAGGAGAAGGTGAAGTCAGGAGGGTGGATCAGGAGAAGCAGAAGAAGGAGAAGGAGAAGGTGAAGTCTGGAGGGTGAATCAGAAGACGCAGAAGAAGGAGAAGGAGAAGGTGAAGACTGGAGGGTGAATCAGAAGAAGTAGAAGAAGGAGAAGGAGAAGGTGAAGTCTGGAGGGTGAATCAGAAGAAGTAGAAGAAGGAGAAGGAGAAGGTGAAGTCTGGAGGGTGAATCAGAAGAAGCAGAAGAAGGAGAAGGAGAAGGTGAAGTCTGGAGGATGAATCAGAAGAAGTAGAAGAAGGAGAAGGAGAAGGTGTAGTCTGGAGGGTGAATCAGAAGAAGTAGACGAAGGAGAAGGAGAAGATGAAGTCTGGAGGGTGAATCAGAAGAAGCAGAAGAAGGAGAAGGAGAAGGTGAAGTCTGGAGGGTGAATCAGAAGAAGTAGAAGAAGGTGAAGGAGAAGGTGAAGTCTGGAGGGTGAATCAGAAGAAGCAGAAGAAGGAGAAGGAGAAGGTGAAGTCTGGAGGGTGAATCAGAAGAAGTAGACGAAGGAGAAGGAGAAGGTGAAGTCTGGAGGGTGAATCAGAAGAAGTAGACGAAGGAGAAGGAGAAGGTGAAGTCTGGAGGGTGAATCAGAAGAAGCAGAAGAAGGAGAAGGAGAAGGTGAAGTCTGGAGGGTGAATCAGAAGAAGTAGAAGAAGGTGAAGGAGAAGGTGAAGTCTGGAGGGTGAATCAGAAGAAGCAGAAGAAGGAGAAGGAGAAGGTGAAGTCTGGAGGGTGAATCAGAAGAAGCAGAAGAAGGAGAAGGAGAAGGTGAAATCTGGAGGGTGAATCAGAAGAAGCAGAAGAAGGAAAAGGAGAAGGTGAAGTCTGGAGGGTGAATCAGATGAAGCAGAAGGAGTAGCAGGAGAAGGTGAAGTCTGGAGGGTGAATCAGAAGAAGTAGAAGAAGGAGAAGGAGAAGGTGAAGTCTGGAGGGTGAATCAGAAGAAGCAGAAGAAGGAGAAGGAGAAGGTGAAGTCTGGAGGGTGAATCAGAAGAAGCAGAAGAAGGAGAAGGAGAAGATGAAGACTGGAGGGTGAATCAGAAGAAGTAGAAGAAGGAGAAGGAGAAGGTGAAGTCTGGAGGGTGAATCAGAAGAAGTAGAAGAAGGAGAAGGAGAAGGCGAAGTCTGGAGGGTGAATCAGAAGAAGCAGAAGAAGGAGAAGGAGAAGGTGAAGTCTGGAGGGTCAATCAGAAGAAGCAAAAGAAGGAGAAGGAGAAGATGAAGTCTGGAGGGTGAATCAGAAGAAGTAGAAGAAGGAGAAGGAGAAGGTGAGGTCTGGAGGGTGAATCAGAAGAAGCAAAAGAAGGAGAAGGAGAAGGTGAAGTCTGAAGGGTGAATCAAAAGAAGCAGAAGAAGGAGAAGGAGAAGGTGAAGTCTGGAGGGTGAATCAGAAGAAGCAGAAGAAGGAGAAGGAGAAGGTGAAGTCTGGAGGGTGAATCAGAAGAAGCAGAAGAAGGAGAAGGAGAAGGTGAAGTCTGGTGGGTGAATCAGAAGAAGTAGAAGCAGGAGAAGGAGAAGGTGAAGTCTGGAGGGTGAATCAGAAGAAGTGGAAGAAGGAGAAGGAGAAGGTGAAGTCAGGAGGGTGAATCAGAAAAAGCAGAAGAAGGAGAAGGAGAAGGTGAAGTCTGGAGGGTGAATCAGAAGAAGTAGAAGAAGGAGAAGGAGAAGGTGAAGTCAGGAGGGTGAATCAGAAGAAGCAGAAGAAGGAGAAGGAGAAGGTGAAGTCTGGAGGGTCAATCAGAAGAAGCAAAAGAAGGAGAAGGAGAAGATGAAGTCTGGAGGGTGAATTAGAAGAAGTAGAAGAAGGAGAAGGAGAAGGTGAGGTCTGGAGGGTGAATCAGAAGAAGCAAAAGAAGGAGAAGGAGAAGGTGAAGTCTGAAGGGTGAATCAAAAGAAGCAGAAGAAGGAGAAGGAGAAGGTGAAGTCTGGAGGGTGAATCAGAAGAAGCAGAAGAAGGAGAAGGAGAAGGTGAAGTCTGGAGGGTGAATCAGAAGAAGCAGAAGAAGGAGAAGGAGAAGGTGAAGTCTGGTGGGTGAATCAGAAGAAGTAGAAGCAGGAGAAGGAGAAGGTGAAGTCTGGAGGGTGAATCAGAAGAAGTAGAAGAAGGAGAAGGAGAAGGTGAAGTCAGGAGGGTGAATCAGAAAAAGCAGAAGAAGGAGAAGGAGAAGGTGAAGTCTGGAGGGTAAATCAGAAGAAGCAGAAGAAGGAGAAGGAGAAGATGAAGTCTGGAGGGTGAATCAGAAGAAGTAGATGAAGGAGAAGGAGAAGTTGAAGTCTGGAGGGTGAATCAGAAGAAACAGAAGAAGGAGAAGGAGAAGGTAAGTCAGGAGGGTGATTCAAAAGAAGCAGAAGAAGGAGAAGGAGAAGGTGAAGTCTGGAGGGTGAATCAGGAGAAGCAGAATAAGGAGAAGGAGAAGGTGAAGTCTGGCGGGTGAATCAGAAGAAGCAGAAGAAGGAGAAGGAGAAGGGGAAGTCTGGAGGGTGAATCAGAAGAAGTAGAAGAAGGAGAAGGAGAAGGTGAAGTCTGGAGGGTGAAGCAGAAGAAGTAGAAGAAGGAGAAGGAGAAGGTGAAGTCAGGAGGGTGAATCAGAAGAAGTAGAAGAAGGAGAAGGAGAAGTTGAAGTCAGGAGGGTGAATCAGAAGAAGCAGAAGAAGGAGAAGGAGAAGGTGAAGTCTGGAGGGTGAATCAAAAGAATCAGAAGAAGGAGAAGGAGAAGGTGAAGTCTGGAGGGTGAATCAGAAGAAGCAGAAGAAAGAGAAGGAGAAGGTGAAATCTGGAGGGTGAAGCAGAAGGAGCAGAAGAAGGAGAAGGAGAAGGTGAAGTCAGGAGGGTGAATCATAAGAAGTAGAAGAAGGAGAAGGAGAAGGTGAAGTCTGGAGGGTGAATCAGAAGAAGTAGAAGAAGGAGAAGGAGAAGGTGAAGTCTGGAGGGTGAATCAGGAGAAGTAGAAGAAGGAGAAGGAGAAGGTGAAGTCTGGAGGGTGAATCAGAAGGAGCAGAAGAAGGAGAAGGAGAAGGTGAAGTCTGGAGGGAGAAGCAGAAGAAGTAGAAGAAGGAGAAGGAGAAGGTGAAGTCTGGATGGTGAATCAGAAGAAGTAGAAGAAGGAGAAGGAGAAGGTGAAGTCTGGAGGATGAATCAGAAGAAGTAGAAGAAGGAGAAGGAGAAGGTGAAGTCTGGAGGGTGAATCAGAAGAAGCAGAAGAAGGAGAAGGAGAAGGTGAAGTCTGGAGGGTGAATCAGAAGAAGTAGAAGAAAGAGAAGGAGAAGGTGAAGTCTGGAGGGTGAATCAGAAGAAGCAGGAGAAGTAGCAGGAGAAGGTGAAGTCTGGAGGGTGAGTCAGAAGAAGCAGAAGAAGGAGAAGGAGAAGGTGAAGTCTGGAGGGTGAATCAGAAGAAGTAGAAGAAGGAGAAGGAGAAGGTGTAGTCTGGAGGGTGAATCAGAAGAAGCAGAAGAAGGAGAAGGAGAAGGTGAAGTGTGGAGGGTGAATCAGAAGAAGCAGAAGAAGGAGAAGGAGAAGATGAAGTCTGGAGGGTGAATCAGAAGAAGTAGAAGAAGGAGAAGGAGAAGGTGAAGTCTGGAGGGTGAATCAGAAGAAGCAGAAGAAGGAGAAGGAGAAGGTGAAATCTGGAGGGTGAATCAGAAGAAGCAGAAGAAGGAAAAAGAGAAGGTGAAGTCTGGAGGGTGAATCAGAAGAAGCAGAAGAAGTAGAAGGAGAAGGTGAAGTCTGGAGGGTGAATCAGAAGAAGTAGAAGAAGGAGAAGGAGAAGGTGAAGTCTGGAGGGTGAATCAGAAGAAGCAGAATAAGGAGAAGGAGAAGGTGAAGTCAGGAGGGTGAATCAGGAGAAGCAGAAGAAGGAGAAGGAGAAGGTGAAGTCTGGAGGGTGAATCAGAAGACGCAGAAGAAGGAGAAGGAGAAGGTGAAGACTGGAGGGTGAATCAGAAGAAGTTGATGAAGGAGAAGGAGAAGGTGAGGTCTGGAGGGTGAATCAGAAGAAGCAGAAGAAGGAGAAGAAGAAGGTGAAGTCTGGAGGGTGAATCAGAAGAAGTAGAAGAAGGAGAAGGAGAAGGTGAAGTCTGGAGAGTGAATCAGAAGAAGCAGAAGAAGGAGAAGGAGAAGATGAAGTCTGGAGGGTGAATCAGAAGAAGTAGAAGAAGGAGAAGGAGAAGGTGAGGTCTGGAGGGTGAATCAGAAGAAGTAGAAGAAGGAGAAGGAGAAGGTGAAGTCTGGAGGGTGAATCAGAAGAAGTAGAAGAAGGAGAAGGAGAAGGTGAAGTCTGGAGAGTGAATCAGAAGAAGCAGAAGAAGGAGAAGGAGAAGGTGAAGACTGGAGGGTGAATCAGAAGAAGTAGAAGAAGGAGAAGGAGAAGGTGAAGTCTGGAGGGTGAATCAGAAGAAGTAGAAGAAGGAGAAGGAGAAGATGAAGTCTGGAGGGTGAATCAGAAGAAGTAGAAGAAAGAGAAGGAGAAGGTGAAGTCTGGAGGGTGAATCAGAAGAAGTAGAAGAAGGAGAAGGAGAAGGTGAAGTCTGGAGGGTGAATCAGAAGGAGCAGAAGAAGGAGAAGGAGAAGGTGAAGTCTGGAGGATGAATCAGAAGATGTAGAAGAAGG
Source organism: Somniosus microcephalus (assembly GCF_052327205.1). Classification (NCBI taxonomy): domain Eukaryota; kingdom Metazoa; phylum Chordata; class Chondrichthyes; order Squaliformes; family Somniosidae; genus Somniosus; species Somniosus microcephalus. Next base: position 148,969 of record NW_028225787.1, read on the forward strand.
AGAAGGAGAAGGTGTAGTCTGGAGGGTGAATCAGAAGAAGTAGACGAAGGAGAAGGAGAAGGTGAAGTCTGGAGGGTGAATCAGAAGAAGCAGAAGAAGGAGAAGGAGAAGGTGAAGTCTGGAGGGTGAATCAGAAGAAGTAGAAGAAGGTGAAGGAGAAGGTGAAGTCTGGAGGGTGAATCAGAAGAAGCAGAAGAAGGAGAAGGAGAAGGTGAAGTCTGGAGGGTGAATCAGAAGAAGTAGACGAAGGAGAAGGAGAAGGTGAAGTCTGGAGGGTGAATCAGAAGAAGTAGACGAAGGAGAAGGAGAAGGTGAAGTCTGGAGGGTGAATCAGAAGAAGCAGAAGAAGGAGAAGGAGAAGGTGAAGTCTGGAGGGTGAATCAGAAGAAGTAGAAGAAGGTGAAGGAGAAGGTGAAGTCTGGAGGGTGAATCAGAAGAAGCAGAAGAAGGAGAAGGAGAAGGTGAAGTCTGGAGGGTGAATCAGAAGAAGCAGAAGAAGGAGAAGGAGAAGGTGAAATCTGGAGGGTGAATCAGAAGAAGCAGAAGAAGGAAAAGGAGAAGGTGAAGTCTGGAGGGTGAATCAGATGAAGCAGAAGGAGTAGCAGGAGAAGGTGAAGTCTGGAGGGTGAATCAGAAGAAGTAGAAGAAGGAGAAGGAGAAGGTGAAGTCTGGAGGGTGAATCAGAAGAAGCAGAAGAAGGAGAAGGAGAAGGTGAAGTCTGGAGGGTGAATCAGAAGAAGCAGAAGAAGGAGAAGGAGAAGATGAAGACTGGAGGGTGAATCAGAAGAAGTAGAAGAAGGAGAAGGAGAAGGTGAAGTCTGGAGGGTGAATCAGAAGAAGTAGAAGAAGGAGAAGGAGAAGGCGAAGTCTGGAGGGTGAATCAGAAGAAGCAGAAGAAGGAGAAGGAGAAGGTGAAGTCTGGAGGGTCAATCAGAAGAAGCAAAAGAAGGAGAAGGAGAAGATGAAGTCTGGAGGGTGAATCAGAAGAAGTAGAAGAAGGAGAAGGAGAAGGTGAGGTCTGGAGGGTGAATCAGAAGAAGCAAAAGAAGGAGAAGGAGAAGGTGAAGTCTGAAGGGTGAATCAAAAGAAGCAGAAGAAGGAGAAGGAGAAGGTGAAGTCTGGAGGGTGAATCAGAAGAAGCAGAAGAAGGAGAAGGAGAAGGTGAAGTCTGGAGGGTGAATCAGAAGAAGCAGAAGAAGGAGAAGGAGAAGGTGAAGTCTGGTGGGTGAATCAGAAGAAGTAGAAGCAGGAGAAGGAGAAGGTGAAGTCTGGAGGGTGAATCAGAAGAAGTAGAAGAAGGAGAAGGAGAAGGTGAAGTCAGGAGGGTGAATCAGAAAAAGCAGAAGAAGGAGAAGGAGAAGGTGAAGTCTGGAGGGTGAATCAGAAGAAGTAGAAGAAGGAGAAGGAGAAGGTGAAGTCAGGAGGGTGAATCAGAAGAAGCAGAAGAAGGAGAAGGAGAAGGTGAAGTCTGGAGGGTCAATCAGAAGAAGCAAAAGAAGGAGAAGGAGAAGATGAAGACTGGAGGGTGAATTAGAAGAAGTAGAAGAAGGAGAAGGAGAAGGTGAGGTCTGGAGGGTGAATCAGAAGAAGCAAAAGAAGGAGAAGGAGAAGGTGAAGTCTGAAGGGTGAATCAAAAGAAGCAGAAGAAGGAGAAGGAGAAGGTGAAGTCTGGAGGGTGAATCAGAAGAAGCAGAAGAAGGAGAAGGAGAAGGTGAAGTCTGGAGGGTGAATCAGAAGAAGCAGAAGAAGGAGAAGGAGAAGGTGAAGTCTGGTGGGTGAATCAGAAGAAGTAGAAGAAGGAGAAGGAGAAGGTGAAGTCTGGAGGGTAAATCAGAAGAAGCAGAAGAAGGAGAAGGAGAAGATGAAGTCTGGAGGGTGAATCAGAAGAAGTAGATGAAGGAGAAGGAGAAGTTGAAGTCTGGAGGGTGAATCAGAAGAAACAGAAGAAGGAGAAGGAGAAGGTAAGTCAGGAGGGTGATTCAAAAGAAGCAGAAGAAGGAGAAGGAGAAGGTGAAGTCTGGAGGGTGAATCAGGAGAAGCAGAATAAGGAGAAGGAGAAGGTGAAGTCTGGCGGGTGAATCAGAAGAAGCAGAAGAAGGAGAAGGAGAAGGGGAAGTCTGGAGGGTGAATCAGAAGAAGTAGAAGAAGGAGAAGGAGAAGGTGAAGTCTGGAGGGTGAAGCAGAAGAAGTAGAAGAAGGAGAAGGAGAAGGTGAAGTCAGGAGGGTGAATCAGAAGAAGTAGAAGAAGGAGAAGGAGAAGTTGAAGTCAGGAGGGTGAATCAGAAGAAGCAGAAGAAGGAGAAGGAGAAGGTGAAGTCTGGAGGGTGAATCAAAAGAATCAGAAGAAGGAGAAGGAGAAGGTGAAGTCTGGAGGGTGAATCAGAAGAAGCAGAAGAAAGAGAAGGAGAAGGTGAAATCTGGAGGGTGAAGCAGAAGGAGCAGAAGAAGGAGAAGGAGAAGGTGAAGTCAGGAGGGTGAATCATAAGAAGTAGAAGAAGGAGAAGGAGAAGGTGAAGTCTGGAGGGTGAATCAGAAGAAGTAGAAGAAGGAGAAGGAGAAGGTGAAGTCTGGAGGGTGAATCAGGAGAAGTAGAAGAAGGAGAAGGAGAAGGTGAAGTCTGGAGGGTGAATCAGAAGAAGCAGAAGAAGGAGAAGGAGAAGGTGAAGTCTGGAGGGAGAAGCAGAAGAAGTAGAAGAAGGAGAAGGAGAAGGTGAAGTCTGGATGGTGAATCAGAAGAAGTAGAAGAAGGAGAAGGAGAAGGTGAAGTCTGGAGGATGAATCAGAAGAAGTAGAAGAAGGAGAAGGAGAAGGTGAAGTCTGGAGGGTGAATCAGAAGAAGCAGAAGAAGGAGAAGGAGAAGGTGAAGTCTGGAGGGTGAATCAGAAGAAGTAGAAGAAAGAGAAGGAGAAGGTGAAGTCTGGAGGGTGAATCAGAAGAAGCAGGAGAAGTAGCAGGAGAAGGTGAAGTCTGGAGGGTGAGTCAGAAGAAGCAGAAGAAGGAGAAGGAGAAGGTGAAGTCTGGAGGGTGAATCAGAAGAAGTAGAAGAAGGAGAAGGAGAAGGTGTAGTCTGGAGGGTGAATCAGAAGAAGCAGAAGAAGGAGAAGGAGAAGGTGAAGTGTGGAGGGTGAATCAGAAGAAGCAGAATAAGGAGAAGGAGAAGATGAAGTCTGGAGGGTGAATCAGAAGAAGTAGAAGAAGGAGAAGGAGAAGGTGAAGTCTGGAGGGTGAATCAGAAGAAGCAGAAGAAGGAGAAGGAGAAGGTGAAATCTGGAGGGTGAATCAGAAGAAGCAGAAGAAGGAAAAAGAGAAGGTGAAGTCTGGAGGGTGAATCAGAAGAAGCAGAAGAAGTAGAAGGAGAAGGTGAAGTCTGGAGGGTGAATCAGAAGAAGTAGAAGAAGGAGAAGGAGAAGGTGAAGTCTGGAGGGTGAATCAGAAGAAGCAGAATAAGGAGAAGGAGAAGGTGAAGTCAGGAGGGTGAATCAGGAGAAGCAGAAGAAGGAGAAGGAGAAGGTGAAGTCTGGAGGGTGAATCAGAAGACGCAGAAGAAGGAGAAGGAGAAGGTGAAGACTGGAGGGTGAATCAGAAGAAGTTGATGAAGGAGAAGGAGAAGGTGAGGTCTGGAGGGTGAATCAGAAGAAGCAGAAGAAGGAGAAGAAGAAGGTGAAGTCTGGAGGGTGAATCAGAAGAAGTAGAAGAAGGAGAAGGAGAAGGTGAAGTCTGGAGAGTGAATCAGAAGAAGCAGAAGAAGGAGAAGGAGAAGATGAAGTCTGGAGGGTGAATCAGAAGAAGTAGAAGAAGGAGAAGGAGAAGGTGAGGTCTGGAGGGTGAATCAGAAGAAGTAGAAGAAGGAGAAGGAGAAGGTGAAGTCTGGAGGGTGAATCAGAAGAAGTAGAAGAAGGAGAAGGAGAAGGTGAAGTCTGGAGAGTGAATCAGAAGAAGCAGAAGAAGGAGAAGGAGAAGGTGAAGACTGGAGGGTGAATCAGAAGAAGTAGAAGAAGGAGAAGGAGAAGGTGAAGTCTGGAGGGTGAATCAGAAGAAGTAGAAGAAGGAGAAGGAGAAGGTGAAGTCTGGAGAGTGAATCAGAAGAAGCAGAAGAAGGAGAAGGAGAAGATGAAGTCTGGAGGGTGAATCAGAAGAAGTAGAAGAAGGAGAAGGAGAAGGTGAGGTCTGGAGGGTGAATCAGAAGAAGCAGAAGAAGGAGAAGGAGAAGGTGAAGTCTGGAGGGTGAATCAGAAGAAGTAGAAGAAGGAGTAGGAGAAGGTGAGGTCTGGAGGGTGAATCAGAAGAAGCAGAAGAAGGAGAAGGAGAAGGTGAAGTCTGGAGGGTGAATCAGAAGAAGCAGAAGAAGGAGAAGGAGAAGGTGAAGTCTGGAGGGTGAATCAGAAGAAGCAGAAGAAGGAGAAGGAGAAGGTGAAGTCAGGAGGGTGAATCAGAAGAAGCAGAAGAAGGAGAAGGAGAAGGTGAAGTCAGGAGGGTGAAGCAGAAGAAGGAGAAGGAGAAGGTGAAGTCTGGAGGGTGAATCAGAAGAAGTAGAAGAAGGAGAAGGAGAAGGTGAAGTCAGGAGGGAGAAGCAGAAGAAGCAGAAGAAGGAGAAGGAGAAGGTGAAGTCTGGAGGGTGAAGCAGAAGAAGCAGAAGAAGGAGAAGAAGAAGGTGAAGTCTGGAGGGTGGAGCAGAAGAAGCAGAAGAAGGAGAAGGAGAAGGTGAAGTCAGGAGGGTGAATCATAAGAAGAAGAAGAAGGAGAAGGAGAAGGTGAAGTCTGGAGGGTGAATCAGAAGAAGTAGAAGAAGGAGAAGGAGAAGGTGAAGTCTGGAGGGTGAATCAGAAGAAGTAGAAGAAGGAGAAGGAGAAGGTGAAGTCTGGAGGGTGAATCAGCAGAAGCAGAAGAAGGAGAAGGAGAAGGTGAAGTCTGGAGGGAGAAGCAGAAGAAGTAGAAGAAGGAGAAGGAGAAGGTGAAGTCTGGAGGGTGAATCAGAAGAAGGAGAAGAAGGAGAAGGAGAAGGTGAAGTCTGGAGGGTGAATCAGAAGAAGCAGAAGAAGGAGAAGGAGAAGGTGAAGTCTGGAGGGTGAATCAGAAGAAGTAGAAGAAGGAGAAGGAGAAGGTGTAGTCTGGAGGGTGAATCAGAAGAAGTAGACGAAGGAGAAGGAGAAGGTGAAGTCTGGAGGGTGAATCAGAAGAAGCAGAAGAAGGAGAAGGAGAGGGTGAAGTCTGGAGGGTGAATCAGAAGAAGTAGAAGAAGGTGAAGGAGAAGGTGAAGTCTGGAGGGTGAATCAGAAGAAGCAGAAGGAGAAGGAGAAGGTGAAGTCTGGAGGGTGAATCAGAAGAAGCAGAAGAAGGAGAAGGAGAAGGTGAAATCTGGAGGGTGAATCAGAAGAAGCAGAAGAAGGAAAAGGAGAAGGTGAAGTCTGGAGGGTGAATCAGAAGAAGCAGAACAAGTAGCAGGAGAAGGTGAAGTCTGGAGGGTGAATCAGAAGAAGTAGAAGAAGGAGAAGGAGAAGGTGAAGTCTGGAGGGTGAATCAGAAGAAGCAGAAGAAGGAGAAGGAGAAGGTGAAGACTGGAGGGTGAATCAGAAGAAGTAGAAGAAGGAGAAGGAGAAGGTGAAGTCTGGAGGGTGAATCAGAAGAAGTAGAAGAAGGAGAAGGAGAAGGTGAAGTCTGGAGAGTGAATCAGAAGAAGCAGAAGAAGGAGAAGGAGAAGATGAAGTCTGGAGGGTGAATCAGAAGAAGTAGAAGAAGGAGAAGGAGAAGGTGAGGTCTGGAGGGTGAATCAGAAGAAGCAGAAGAAGGAGAAGGAGAAGGGGAAGTCTGGAGGGTGAATCAGAAGAAGTAGAAGAAGGAGAAGGAGAAGGTGAAGTCTGGAGGGTGAAGCAGAAGAAGTAGAAGAAGGAGAAGGAGAAGGTGAAGTCAGGAGGGTGAATCAGAAGAAGTAGAAGAAGGAGAAGGAGAAGTTGAAGTCAGGAGGGTGAATCAGAAGAAGCAGAAGAAGGAGAAGGAGAAGGTGAAGTCTGGAGGGTGAATCAAAAGAATCAGAAGAAGGAGAAGGAGAAGGTGAAGTCTGGAGGGTGAATCAGAAGAAGCAGAAGAAAGAGAAGGAGAAGGTGAAATCTGGAGGGTGAAGCAGAAGGAGCAGAAGAAGGAGAAGGAGAAGGTGAAGTCAGGAGGGTGAATCATAAGAAGTAGAAGAAGGAGAAGGAGAAGGTGAAGTCTGGAGGGTGAATCAGAAGAAGTAGAAGAAGGAGAAGGAGAAGGTGAAGTCTGGAGGGTGAATCAGGAGAAGTAGAAGAAGGAGAAGGAGAAGGTGAAGTCTGGAGGGTGAATCAGAAGAAGCAGAAGAAGGAGAAGGAGAAGGTGAAGTCTGGAGGGAGAAGCAGAAGAAGTAGAAGAAGGAGAAGGAGAAGGTGAAGTCTGGATGGTGAATCAGAAGAAGTAGAAGAAGGAGAAGGAGAAGGTGAAGTCTGGAGGATGAATCAGAAGAAGTAGAAGAAGGAGAAGGAGAAGGTGAAGTCTGGAGGGTGAATCAGAAGAAGCAGAAGAAGGGGAAGGAGAAGGTGAAGTCTGGAGGGTGAATCAGAAGAAGTAGAAGAAAGAGAAGGAGAAGGTGAAGTCTGGAGGGTGAATCAGAAGAAGCAGGAGAAGTAGCAGGAGAAGGTGAAGTCTGGAGGGTGAGTCAGAAGAAGCAGAAGAAGGAGAAGGAGAAGGTGAAGTCTGGAGGGTGAATCAGAAGAAGTAGAAGAAGGAGAAGGAGAAGGTGTAGTCTGGAGGGTGAATCAGAAGAAGCAGAAGAAGGAGAAGGAGAAGGTGAAGTGTGGAGGGTGAATCAGAAGAAGCAGAAGAAGGAGAAGGAGAAGATGAATTCTGGAGGGTGAATCAGAAGAAGTAGAAGAAGGAGAAGGAGAAGGTGAAGTCTGGAGGGTGAATCAGAAGAAGCAGAAGAAGGAGAAGGAGAAGGTAAAATCTGGAGGGTGAATGAGAAGAAGCAGAAGAAGGAAAAAGAGAAGGTGAAGTCTGGAGGGTGAATCAGAAGAAGCAGAAGAAGTAGAAGGAGAAGGTGAAGTCTGGAGGGTGAATCAGAAGAAGTAGAAGAAGGAGAAGGAGAAGGTGAAGTCTGGAGGGTGAATCAGAAGAAGCAGAATAAGGAGAAGGAGAAGGTGAAGTCAGGAGGGTGAATCAGGAGAAGCAGAAGAAGGAGAAGGAGAAGGTGAAGTCTGGAGGGTGAATCAGAAGACGCAGAAGAAGGAGAAGGAGAAGGTGAAGACTGGAGGGTGAATCAGAAGAAGTTGATGAAGGAGAAGGAGAAGGTGAGGTCTGGAGGGTGAATCAGAAGAAGCAGAAGAAGGAGAAGAAGAAGGTGAAGTCTGGAGGGTGAATCAGAAGAAGTAGAAGAAGGAGAAGGAGAAGGTGAAGTCTGGAGAGTGAATCAGAAGAAGCAGAAGAAGGAGAAGGAGAAGATGAAGTCTGGAGGGTGAATCAGAAGAAGTAGAAGAAGGAGAAGGAGAAGGTGAGGTCTGGACGGTGAATCAGAAGAAGTAGAAGAAGGAGAAGGAGAAGGTGAAGTCTGGAGGGTGAATCAGAAGAAGTAGAAGAAGGAGAAGGAGAAGGTGAAGTCTGGAGAGTGAATCAGAAGAAGCAGAAGAAGGAGAAGGAGAAGGTGAAGACTGGAGGGTGAATCAGAAGAAGTAGAAGAAGGAGAAGGAGAAGGTGAAGTCTGGAGGGTGAATCAGAAGAAGTAGAAGAAGGAGAAGGAGAAGGTGAAGTCTGGAGAGTGAATCAGAAGAAGCAGAAGAAGGAGAAGGAGAAGATGAAGTCTGGAGGGTGAATCAGAAGAAGTAGAAGAAGGAGAAGGAGAAGGTGAGGTCTGGAGGGTGAATCAGAAGAAGCAGAAGAAGGAGAAGGAGAAGGTGAAGTCTGGAGGGTGAATCAGAAGAAGTAGAAGAAGGAGAAGGAGAAGGTGAGGTCTGGAGGGTGAATCAGAAGAAGCAGAAGAAGGAGAAGGAGAAGGTGAAGTCTGGAGGGTGAATCAGAAGAAGCAGAAGAAGGAGAAGGAGAAGGTGAAGTCTGGAGGGTGAATCAGAAGAAGCAGAAGAAGGAGAAGGAGAAGGTGAAGTCAGGAGGGTGAATCAGAAGAAGCAGAAGAAGGAGAAGGAGAAGGTGAAGTCAGGAGGGTGAAGCAGAAGAAGGAGAAGGAGAACGTGAAGTCTGGAGGGTGAATCAGAAGAAGTAGAAGAAGGAGAAGGTGAAGTCAGGAGGGAGAAGCAGAAGAAGCAGAAGAAGGAGAAGGAGAAGGTGAAGTCTGGAGGGTGAAGCAGAAGAAGCAGAAGAAGGAGAAGAAGAAGGTGAAGTCTGGAGGGTGGAGCAGAAGAAGCAGAAGAAGGAGAAGGAGAAGGTGAAGTCAGGAGGGTGAATCATAAGAAGAAGAAGAAGGAGAAGGAGAAGGTGAAGTCTGGAGGGTGAATCAGAAGAAGTAGAAGAAGGAGAAGGAGAAGGTGAAGTCTGGAGGGTGAATCAGAAGAAGTAGAAGAAGGAGAAGGAGAAGGTGAAGTCTGGAGGGTGAATCAGAAGAAGCAGAAGAAGGAGAAGGAGAAGGTGAAGTCTGGAGGGAGAAGCAGAAGAAGTAGAAGAAGGAGAAGGAGAAGGTGAAGTCTGGAGGGTGAATCAGAAGAAGGAGAAGAAGGAGAAGGAGAAGGTGAAGTCTGGAGGGTGAATCAGAAGAAGCAGAAGAAGGAGAAGGAGAAGGTGAAGTCTGGAGGGTGAATCAGAAGAAGTAGAAGAAGGAGAAGGAGAAGGTGTAGTCTGGAGGGTGAATCAGAAGAAGTAGACGAAGGAGAAGGAGAAGGTGAAGTCTGGAGGGTGAATCAGAAGAAGCAGAAGAAGGAGAAGGAGAGGGTGAAGTCTGGAGGGTGAATCAGAAGAAGTAGAAGAAGGTGAAGGAGAAGGTGAAGTCTGGAGGGTGAATCAGAAGAAGCAGAAGGAGAAGGAGAAGGTGAAGTCTGGAGGTTGAATCAGAAGAAGCAGAAGAAGGAGAAGGAGAAGGTGAAATCTGGAGGGTGAATCAGAAGAAGCAGAAGAAGGAAAAGGAGAAGGTGAAGTCTGGAGGGTGAATCAGAAGAAGCAGAACAAGTAGCAGGAGAAGGTGAAGTCTGGAGGGTGAATCAGAAGAAGTAGAAGAAGGAGAAGGAGAAGGTGAAGTCTGGAGGGTGAATCAGAAGAAGCAGAAGAAGGAGAAGGAGAAGGTGAAGACTGGAGGGTGAATCAGAAGAAGTAGAAGAAGGAGAAGGAGAAGGTGAAGTCTGGAGGGTGAATCAGAAGAAGTAGAAGAAGGAGAAGGAGAAGGTGAAGTCTGGAGAGTGAATCAGAAGAAGCAGAAGAAGGAGAAGGAGAAGATGAAGTCTGGAGGGTGAATCAGAAGAAGTAGAAGAAGGAGAAGGAGAAGGTGAGGTCTGGAGGGTGAATCAGAAGAAGCAGAAGAAGGAGAAGGAGAAGGTGAAGTCTGGAGGGTGAATCAGAAGAAGTAGAAGAAGGAGAAGGAGAAGGTGAGGTCTGGAGGGTGAATCAGAAGAAGCAGAAGAAGGAGAAGGAGAAGGTGAAGTCTGGAGGGTGAATCAGAAGAAGCAGAAGTAGGAGAAGGAGAAGGTGAAGTCTGGAGGGTGAATCAGAAGAAGCAGAAGAAGGAGAAGGAGAAGGTGAAGTCTGGAGGGTGAATCAGAAGAAGTAGAAGAAGGAGAAGGAGAAGGTGAAGTCAGGAGGGAGAAGCAGAAGAAGCAGAAGAAGGAGAAGGAGAAGGTGAAGTCTGGAGGGTGAAGCAGAAGAAGGAGAAGGAGAAGGTGAAGTCTGGAGGGTGAATCAGAAGAAGTAGAAGAAGGAGAAGGAGAAGGTGAAGTCAGGAGGGAGAAGCAGAAGAAGCAGAAGAAGGAGAAGGAGAAGGTGAAGTCTGGAGGGTGAAGCAGAAGAAGCAGAAGAAGGAGAAGAAGAAGGTGAAGTCTGGAGGGTGGAGCAGAAGAAGCAGAAGAAGGAGAAGGAGAAGGTGAAGTCAGGAGGGTGAATCATAAGAAGTAGAAGAAGGAGAAGGAGAAGGTGAAGTCTGGAGGGTGAATCAGAAGAAGTAGAAGAAGGAGAAGGAGAAGGTGAAGTCTGGAGGGTGAATCAGAAGAAGTAGAAGAAGGAGAAGGAGGAGGTGAAGTCTGGAGGGTGAATCAGAAGAAGCAGAAGAAGGAGAAGGAGAAGGTGAAGTCTGGAGGGAGAAGCAGAAGAAGTAGAAGAAGGAGAAGGAGAAGGTGAAGTCTGGAGGGTGAATCAGAAGAAGTAGAAGAAGGAGAAGGAGAAGGTGAAGTCTGGAGGGTGAATCAGAAGAAGCAGAAGAAGGAGAAGGAGAAGGTGAAGTCTGGAGGGTGAATCAGAAGAAGTAGAAGAAGGAGAAGGAGAAGGTGTAGTCTGGAGGGTGAATCAGAAGAAGTAGACGAAGGAGAAGGAGAAGGTGAAGTCTGGAGGGTGAATCAGAAGAAGCAGAAGAAGGAGAAGGAGAAGGTGAAGTCTGGAGGGTGAATCAGAAGAAGTAGAAGAAGGTGAAGGAGAAGGTGAAGTCTGGAGGGTGAATCAGAAGAAGCAGAAGGAGAAGGAGAAGGTGAAGTCTGGAGGGTGAATCAGAAGAAGCAGAAGAAGGAGAAGGAGAAGGTGAAATCTGGAGGGTGAATCAGAAGAAGCAGAAGAAGGAAAAGGAGAAGGTGAAGTCTGGAGGGTGAATCAGAAGAAGCAGAAGAAGTAGCAGGAGAAGGTGAAGTCTGGAGGGTGAATCAGAAGAAGTAGAAGAAGGAGAAGGAGAAGGTGAAGTCTGGAGGGTGAATCAGAAGAAGCAGAAGAAGGAGAAGGAGAAGGTGAAGTCAGGAGGGTGAATCAGGAGAAGCAGAAGAAGGAGAAGGAGAAGGTGAAGTCTGGAGGGTGAATCAGAAGAAGCAGAAGAAGGAGAAGGAGAAGATGAAGACTGGAGGGTGAATCAGAAGAAGTAGAAGAAGGAGAAGGAGAAGGTGAAGTCTGGAGGGTGAATCAGAAGAAGTAGAAGAAGGAGAAGGAGAAGGCGAAGTCTGGAGGGTGAATCAGAAGAAGCAGAAGAAGGAGAAGGAGAAGGTGAAGTCTGGAGGGTGAATCAGAAGAAGCAAAAGAAGGAGAAGGAGAAGATGAAGTCTGGAGGGTGAATCAGAAGAAGTAGAAGAAGGAGAAGGAGAAGGTGAGGTCTGGAGGGTGAATCAGAAGAAGCAGAAGAAGGAGAAGGCGAAGGTGAAGTCTGAAGGGTGAATCAAAAGAAGCAGAAGAAGGAGAAGGAGAAGGTGAAGTCTGGAGGGTGAATCAGAAGAAGCAGAAGAAGGAGAAGGAGAAGGTGAAGTCTGGAGGGTGAATCAGAAGAAGCAGAAGAAGGAGAAGGAGAAGGTAAGTCAGGAGGGTGATTCAGAAGAAGCAGAAGAAGGAGAAGGAGAAGGTGAAGTCTGGAGGGTGAATCAGGAGAGCAGAATAAGGAGAAGGAGAAGGTGAAGTCTGGCGGGTGAATCAGAAGAAGCAGAAGAAGGAGAAGGAAAAGGTGAAGTCTGGAGGGTGAATCAGAAGAAGCAGAAGAAGGAGAAGGAGAAGGTGAAGTCAGGAGGGTGAATCAGAAGAAGTAGAAGAAGGAGAAGGAGAAGGTGAGGTCTGGAGGGTGAAGCAGAAGAAGCAGAAGAAGGAGAAGGAGAAGGTGAAGTCTGGAGGGTGAAGCAGAAGAAGCAGAAGAAGGAGAAGGAGAA